>NC_081407.1:357845590-358151090 GCF_030272615.1 Cryptomeria japonica | reverse complement strand
AAAAGAGTAGGAAAGGAAAAGAGTTAAACCCTGAAGAGAAGCCCAAGAGACAGAAGAAAGAAGGGAGAGCTTTGACTCAGGACTTATTAGACCAGTGTCCATCGTCTAGTGTAAGGTCCAAAAAGATTAAAAGTGAAGAAGAAGGATTAGAGGATAAATTTGAAAATCTAGGAGACATCTGGACTGAGATACGAGGGCATGAGTTATTTTTGTTTGGTTACAAAAGAAGGGATGCACCCGAACCCATTAGTAATCTGTGGAAGAGGAACTTAGGCAAGTTAGCAGTTCCGAATGTATTTGTAGACGTAGAATTAATGAAAGCTCTGGTAAATTGCTACAACCCGAGAACTAAAACCATATGTGATTACAGAGGGAATACATTAGTAGTAATCAACAAGCAGACTATTGATATGGTCTTTGATCTAGACTGGGAAGTCGAGGAAAGCATTGATATGAAGAAACTCTCACAGGAATTCTTTAGTTTGGAGAATATCTACAGGACTTGGAGGCTACCTGTTCATAGGCCAAAAGTGGGTGGGTCATTTGTTCAGTTTGGCAGAAGTGACAAAGTGCCATTTGATGTCAACCACTTCCATCCATATTTCAAATATACATATTACACTGCAGCCCAAGTACTAGGCATAGAGGCTCATCCACTCATGGATGTTGGGGTTATGGTTCTGTGTGCTGATATTCAATCAAAAGACCCTAGGTCATTTGATTTTGCTACTTATGTTGCGGATACCTTGAATCATGGGCTGGAAAAGATGAAAGGAGACCTTGTGAATGTTCACTTTTCATTATACTCCATGTTAATGCATATTCTTCTTTATTGTGGACAAGAAATTAACTTCTGGCCAGATGAGTTCAGCATCAGGTCTTATGATAAGAATGGTCTAAAGAAGCCGGTTCAGCTGTGGGTATCAGCATGGGACCAGAGGTTTATAAACAACCAATATTGGCATTTTCAAGAATACTTTGTGAAACCTCTCAGTGCAGCTTTTGGACAACGCAGGGATTATACTTTGTCCCCTGAAATTAAGAAGTTCCTCAGGCCAAAGGATTTCTCTCCAGAATCACAGATTGAACACAATTGGGGTGATTGGTATTGCCATGATAATCACACGGAGATAAGGGTATTTGGATATGAAGGGCAACCACACATGCTTCCAATTACGGTGCCAGACAGAGTGGCTAGCTTGGAGATTATAAGGCAATTGTCTATTGCCAGTGCTAAACATTTAACTGATTTTGGTAAACAATCTATTGTTCCAGGTCTATTAGTTTTCTCTGATTTCATTATCAAAAGTTCAAAGAGTTATCATTTATTACAGAATAAATTAAATTACTATGGCATGACTCTGGGTGAGCCTAGGGAGAATTTTGATCCCGAAGGATATATAAAAACTGCCAGAGCCTCACAGAAACTCAAAGCTGGGATACATATGGCCAAAATGCCAGACGACTTAATTAAGAACCTTGAGCGAGAGGAGGCCAAAGTTTTGAAAGGAAAGAGTGAATTAGTCTGGGAGGCCTACAAATGGAAAAGGGCAAGGGGAATGATAGACGGAGACCTAATTGGAAATATCCAAGATCCTCTGGAGGTGGCTAAAAGGCTACTTCAACATGAGGCTGAAATTATGCACAGAGTTCCTTCACAATTCCTTCGCTTCATTAATACTGAAAGAGACAGTCAGCCCCTAGCTCACATGTCACCAAAATCAACCGCCAGTAGTATCCCACCTGATTCTCCTCGAGAGGATTATCCTCCAGGTTTCGAAACAGAAATGAACATGGACACAGGAGAAATCAACATCAAAGATGTTGTTGACATAAGGATGACTGAGCATGAGGACTTTATTGCTGATGATGGATTCGCCTCCTCTAGGGAATTTCTCTCATTTCTATATCAATACAAAGGGGCTCATGTCAAACGAAGCATGGCTGGAAAACCAGAGGAAGAACAGATGAAGAGATTACAGGATGAAATTGATGTCCTCATGAAAGATATGACTCCTGAAAAGGGGAGGAAACTATTAAAAGAGGCCGGTGTGATCATCTTCTCTGGTTGGGATATCAATTCAGCACTCTTATTTGATGGTTTTTTGAAGAAGCAAGATTTGAATCAGCAGGTATTGCCCCAGGAGGTAGATAAACTGTTCCTAGGCTCTGGATATGATCCAGACAAGAAGGCTCTCCTACAGTGGGCACTATATCCAAAAGGGAAAAGGCCAATCATTGTGGATATAGAAGAAACCTTTGGGCACCTCATGGTTCATCAGGTTGGAAAGACCGACCCTAGGGTCACTGCGAAGCTCAATCTGGATGTTGCAAGATTGAACTTGGACCAGACAGAGTTTCTGGTCAGAGAAAACATTACATACAAGGGATTATATGAAAAGTCCAAGGAGGAAAACCAGAAGCTGCAAGCAAAGGTATTGCAATTAGAAACGGGGACTCCTATCAGCGAATACACCTCATACCCTGCAGGACGCAGCTTGGATGACGTCTCTGATGCCCTGTACTGGAAATATCAGGCGGAGAAGGCCAATAAACGCGCAGACAATATCCAGCAAAAAATGGACAAATTGGTCAATGACATCATAGGACATCGGTTTAACACCATGCTCTTACAGGTCGAACCATATTGGACAGTTTACAATGGAACCATGAAGGCGCTAACAGAGCATGAGCGGTTAAGAGCACGATTGCAGGGGGTGCTAAGCAATGGCGATTCCATGACGCCAGAAGAAAAGGCTGAGGGTAACGCGTATATGGATAGTCATGTCAAATTCGAAGATATGCTGAGAAGAGATCTAAAAGAATTAGATGATGAAAGACCCGTTGGAATGCCCTCTGTCTACAAGGAAGGAGAGGTAATAACCTTGGAGGATTTGCGAAAGGAGCTTGTCAGCGTCAAGGATTGGGCCTTGTCAGAAATTGATCGGAGTAAGGATATGGCCCCTACCGTCAACCAGATGATATTCAAGTACCTGACGTTAGGGGATGAATTAAAAAAGCAAACACTTCGAATCAAAACATTCAAAGATGATGATTACATTCATCATTTGGGACTTTTGAATCTCTTTTTGCTTAAGTTTAGAAACACTCGAGTTGATGACTAATATTTTGAAAAGACGTGTCTCTTCATGAAAAGCTTGCGTCCTCATATATATATGAGAATGTTTTTGTAATGTAAGGGAGAGACATTATTAGATAGGATTATGAGCGAAAGAACAACAGCCTGTAAGTCTTCGTGTATGAACTTCAATGGAATACAAATCTTGATCAATTGTTTCCCTGCATATGCGTTGTGGATTATTTCATTTTCTTTTGGCAATCATCTATGATATTATCTGATAAAGATAGGGTTATTCATATTCTTAAGATCAAATCTATGCTTTATGTTATAATGTTGTAACAAAAGTTTTGCTTGCGGATTGTAATTGTTCCCTGCAAAGCTTAATTGACTGGTCCCTTAAGGGTAGGGTTAAATTCACTCAATCAGCACATAATGTAAGCATTCATTTGGTTTTGAAAGAAATAGTAACTGACAGGTTCATAAGGGATGAGTTAAAAAACTGTCTCACAGATTCGCACTATAAGCCCTGAAGAAAATTGTAATGACTCTGTAACCCATGCAATAAAGAAGGCACTGGCTTAAATCTCAAGTCATACTCATCGTTTATTTTCACAATTAGTTATTTTGATAGCTACAGGAGTAATTAAGAAACACAAAGCGAAATAACAACCTTGAACTCGTCTGCAATATCTCCATTCAAGGAATTCATGCCATTTCAAGATCAGGAGATATCAGAATAGGATAACATATCTGCTATAAAAAGCACTGTTTATTGGAGACATTCAGTGAATAGGTATACCCGCCTAGGTCCTGCAGAGCCTAAAGAGAGAGAGTTAGTAACTAATAGGTTCACTCTATAAGTTGGCCAAGTCAATTGGAGGGTTTGATCATAGGAGTTGGCATTGCCTTAGAACCCATCCAATCTGTTGATTTGAGACCCAACAGATTGGCGACTCTGCTGGGGAAATTGTAAGAACTCTGCTGTGGGAAAGAGCTCAGAAGAAATAAAAACAATTCATGTCCTCTAGACAAGAGGTGGCGACTCTAAAATAAGAATTTCAATGCACGGGACAAGATCGGTTGCGAAAGGACAATCTTTATCCCAATTAGATTTCCCTCAACGAAGGAACAAAAATAAAGAACCCATGAATGATTCCATGAGATAAAGATACAACCAGTATAAACATGAAAGTAGCCAACACTCGCCCTCGAAGGAACAAGATAGAACAACAACTTCAAGCCCGATGAACGAAGATTTGGTTGCGGCATATAAAGCTCAAAAGGGGCGATGCCAAATTCCCCCTGGTTTTGAAAATCATGAAGCACAGTCCAGACAACATACACCACCTCCATCAAGATCAGGTATGGCAGATCCTGCAGATAGATTTACAGATTTAACCAGACAAATGATGGAGGCAGCTGCTGAAATGAGAGATTCAGGAAGGACGCAGGAATGTTTGGAACTGTGTGCCAAGTTGGGCATAAATGTTGGTGAGGATGACTTTAATAAAGATGTAAACAACTACAAGAAAACATATGCTCAGGGAGTGGGTAGAACAAAGAGCAATGATTTCAAAGCTTATGAGAACCCTCTGTTTGGTAACAAAAGGGATGATCATGTGCAATCAAGTGCACCACCAGTCCAGCAAAACTCACATGCAAGCTTTATCCCTCACAATCAGTATCCACCTCCTGGTCAATTTTATAACCAACATCCACCCCCTAATCAGTTTCAGTATCAACACCAGAATCAATACCCTCCTCCTTATCAAAACCAAATGCCCTTGTATGGTAATATGAACCAGAACTTCGTGAATCCTCATGGAGGGCATGGACTAATAAATATGGAACAAATGAGGCAGTTTGATTTTTCAGGAATGATGGTGTATCCATATCCCATCCCAAATGAGATTAGGACAGCAATACCAAGGTTCACAGGAAGTAATGCAGTTTCAGGTGAGGCTCATTGCAAAGCATTTGATGCAGTAATTGAGGATTTTGGTTTGCCATATGAGGATGTCAAAATCAGGTTGTTTATGCAGTCATTAATAGAAGATGCGAGAGACTGGTTTAGAACGTTGCCTGATGCGTCCATTAGAAATCTTGCAGAATTCAAAGAAATGTTCCTGGAACAATATGGAGACCATAATAGTCCTGAGTTTGCTTTACATGAAATCATCAGCATTAAGAAAGAGCAAAATGAATCAGTAATTGACTTTAACAAAAGATTCAATAGGGTTTTGAACAAAATCCCTAATAGGATGAAACCAGTACCTGAAGTGAGCATTCTGTACTATATCAATGCTTATGACAGCAAAACAAACTATGAGTTGAGAACCAGAAACCCAAGAGATCTCCGAGATGTTATGAAAGATGCCATTGTTATAGAGAACAATAGAAAGGCTGCTGGTAAGATTGGAAAAAGAGAGGATGCAAGATTGTACAATCCTAAAGCACCCAAGGCCAATAGGGAAGAAGATAAGCTTGACAAAGTTTTAAATGCCCTGAAAGATTTATCTGTAAGAGTAAACAAAACAGAGAAGCAGCAATACTACCGTCCTGAGAGACCTAGACTACATGACATGCCTTACAACACTACATGGAAGGATGGAAAACCGATAGAAAGGAACCATAGAGACAATCAACAAATTCCAGATCCTTTAAAAAGAGCAGTAAATTATACCCAAGACGATGACATGTGGTGCTATGCTTGCAATATGCCACACGCTTCCTCTTTGTGTGCAGTAGCAAAAGGGTTGCAAGAGGAGGAGGATAGCTATGAAAATCACGTGGATGATTCAACTATTAATATGATGTCATTTAGTCAGGAAGGAAGGTCGGACTCTATAAATATTGATCAGTACTCTGTTTTACCTGTGACCACCAGCAAAAATGAAAGTGTCAAACTCAGAGTCCCTACTGAAGAAGAGAAAAGAAAAATTACAGCTTATGCTGTTGCACAAGCAAAAAGGACTTATGACTTAAGAAACAGGATGGTGAACCCAGAACAAGGTAAACCTGCTAGTCTTTTCATGAAAGAAAACAATGAAGCATTTAAGCAAATGAATAAGGCAACTAAGACTAGGCAAGATGATAATCAGGGTCCTGATGTTCAAAGGAAAGAAACGGTAAAAACTCTTTCATCACAGCAATCTACCTCGTTTGATATCTCAGCTGCACTAACACAATTAAAAGTCTCTGTCCCATTGATGGAAATCATGAGGTTTCCTGAATATAGGGAAAAAACTTTGGAAATGATTTCAGGTGTCCAAGAAGGGAAGGTTAATGAAAAGAAACGAGAAGTCCCAACAGGTGGCAGTAATGAACAAATGGCTCCAATTATATACTTAGGGTCCACTATAACTAAAAATCCAACACAAGTAGACCCATTTTACCTCACTTTGGTGATAAACAACAAAAGGGTAAAAAATTGTATGATTGATTCAGGAGCAGCCATAAACGTCATGCCTGTTGGGGTGATGAAAGAATTAGGATTGGAAGTTGATACTACCTTTGGGAAATGCTATGCCATGGACAATAGATCAGTCCCAGTGGTTGGTATCATGAAGAATGTAGAGTTCAGATTAGCAGCCTGTCCAGAAGCATCGTATAAAACAGATATCACGGTGGTGGATGTTCCACCAAACTATGGAATGTTGTTGTCTAGACAATGGTCGAATATGATTGGTGGATATGTGCAGCTGGATTTATCTTATGCTACAATTCCAATAAATGGACAGGAAATAAAAATTGACAGGGAGCCTCGGTCCACATATATCATAGAAGACATGGAAGGAACAGTGAACCAAGTGTGTTTTTTACAAACTGACATGGACAACTTCCAGGTACAGTTGACAAAACCTAAATTTAAAGAGTGGATCCCCATTGAGTCATGTCTAACTGAAAATGATGGTCAAATATGGAAGATGTTCTTTGATGGGTCTTGTAGTAAAGAAGGGAGTGGGGCTGGAATCCTTTTTATTTCACCTACAGGAGAAACTTACAAGTATTCTTTCAAGTTGTTATTTGAATGTACAAACAACATTGCTGAATATGAAGCCCTACTCACTGGTCTTAACATAGCAGTCAAACATGGAATCAAGTTGATAAGTGTCTTTGGAGATTCAGAACTAATAGTCTCACAAGTAAAGGAGAGATATGCCTCGAAGCATTTAAGACTGAAACAATACAGAAATGCTGTATGGGATACCATGGAGCTTTTTGATGCTTTTCAGATAACCTGGATAGATAGATCAAAGAACATCATGGCAGATTTTCTAGCAAATGTTGCACTAAAAGGTAATGATATAACACTAACTGGGATATCTGAAGTGGAGATGAAAGTGAGACCATCTGTTCCTGACAACTTGTATAATTGGCAAGTGTTTCAAGATGATGCAGATCTGTTGAACTTCTTGCAGTGTGCTGATCATTATCAGGCTCAAGCTATAAATTTTAATGACTTTGTGGAACAAACTGAAGGTAAGGAGACCTTATTTGGACATGAAATTATACAACTGAAGACAAATAAATTACCAAGAGGCCTGGTAGCGTTAGAGAGAACTTTTAATGCTCAAGATGTAATTGAAACCAAAGGGTCAGCTGTTAAAGAAAGTGATGTTGAACAAATCAATCTAGGAAATGAAGAAGCCCCCAAGAATGTTTTTATTGGAAAAAAATTGACTCCTACTATGAGGCAACAACTGATAATCTTGTTAAAGAGATATAAACATGTGTTTGCATGGTCTTATGAGGATCTCAAAGCTTACAGGGAAGATCTCTTTCAACATGAGATACCACTTAAGCCAGAAGCTAAGCCATTTAGGCAAAAACAGAGACCAATTAATCCTACATTGCTACCAAAAATGAGAGAAGAAATTATAAAGATGAAAGATGCAGGAATAATAGAACCATGCAGATATTCCACTTGGGTTTCTAACTTGGTACCAGTCAGGAAGAAAAATGGGGATATTAGATTATGTGTAGATTTTAGGAATTTAAACATATCGTCTTTAAAGGATAACTATCCATTGCCAAACATGGATAATATGCTGCAGAAGGTAACAGGGTGTGAGTTGCTGTCCATGATGGATGGATTTTCGGGTTACAATCAGGTGAAAGTTAGAGAAACTGAAAAATATAAAACAGCCTTCACAACTCCATGGGGCACTTATGTCTATGCACGAATGCCATTTGGATTGACCAATGCTGGAGCTACTTTTCAAAGGGCAATGGATGTGGCTTTTTCAGAATTGATTGACATAATCATGGTAGTATACCAAGATGATCTGACTGCGTACTCAAAGAAAGCTGATGATCATTGTGAACACCTTGAGAAGATATTTAAAAGAGCCTTAGAATATGGAATTTCCTTGAATCCCAAGAAATGTCACTTTGGTGTTGAAGAGGGAAAACTACTTGGACACATAGTATCCAAGGAGGGGGTGAGAATTGACCCTGAAAGGGTAGCAGCTATTAACGAGGTTCCCATCCCCCGAACTATCAAAGCAATCCAGTCATTTTTGGGACAAATTAATTTTGTGAGAAGGTTCATTTTGAATTTCGCAGACATAGTGAAACCTATAGTAAGGATGTTGAAGAAAGAGGCAAAAATTGACTGGACTGAAGATGCAATTGATTCCTTTGTGGCTATTAAAAGAGCAATTTCTGAGGCACCAGTACTAATTTCCCCAGATTTTGGCAAACCATTTATGATATTTTCATTTGCCTCTTGTCATACTATAGCAGCAGTGTTGTTACAGAAAAATTCAGAGGGGTATGAGCAGCCCATTGCATACTTTAGCAAGTCTTTAAGCCCTTCAGAAGTAAAATATGAGATAAATGAAAAACAGGCCTATGCTCTGGTCAAAGCAGTAAAACAATTCAGGCCATACCTAGTAGGGGCCGAAGTTATTGCTTATGTTCCCAATGCAGCAGTAAAAGATATCTTCAGGCAAACTGAGGTCACGGGCAAAAGATGCAAATGGATCAATCAGATACAAGAATTTAACATTGAGCTTAAGATTTCACAGGTTATCAAAGGACAAGGACTGGCCAAACTCATGACAGGAACTGAAATTGAAGAGTCTGATGTGAATCAGGTTGGATGGGAAGAAGCTAATTTCAGTATTGAGAAAACATCATGGTACACTGATATCATGTATTACCTTAAGCACTTAAAGTGTCCAGATGCTATGACCGATAGTCAGAAGAGAGCTTTGAAGTTAAAATCAGCAAGGTATGTGATTATAAATGGGGACTTATACTGGAAAAATAGAGATGGGATATTGTTATTGTGTCTGGACAATTACCAGGCAGACAAGGTTCTTCATGAAATGCATGATGGGGTTTGTGGTGGCCATTTCTCAGCTAAGACTACAGCACATAAAATATTAAGAGCCGGATATTATTGGCCATGTGTCTTCAATGATTCCTATAGATATGTCAGAAAATGCGAAGCTTGTCAAAAGTTCTCAAGCAAAACAAAATATCAAGGATCACTCCCGTTGAGACCAATGGTGACTGAGGAACCATTCCAACAGTGGGGGATTGACTTTATAGGGGAAATATCAGAAAAATCTAGTGGAGGACACAAATGGATATTGGTTGCTACAGATTATTTTACCAAATGGGTGGAGGCAATACCTACCAGGCAGGCCACTAGCAAGGTGGTGATAAAATTCTTAATGGAGAACATTATTACTAGGTTTGGTGTTCCTGCAAGAATCATCTCGGATAATGGCATGTCTTTTAGATCAAAGGAATTCAACAATTTCTGTGATGAATATGGCATTAAGATATCACATTCTTCTCCTTATCACCCCCAGGGGAATGGGCAGGCCGAATCAAGCAACAAGAACATCCTGAAGATCATTAAAAAGATGCTGGGGCAGAACAAAAAAGCATGGGACTCAAAGTTGAATCTTGCATTATGGGCAGACAGGATAACTGTGAAAAGATCCACAGGAAAATCTCCATTTGAATTGGTTTATGGCAAAAGGGCCAGACTACCTTTGGATAATCTTCTACCTGTACATAAATTTATGATTCAAGAGGAAATAGATGTTGAAGATCCATCACAAGAAAGAATAATGCAGCTAGTAGAACTTGATGAAGTCAGGGCAGAAGCTCAAAGGCAAAATATCAGGATTCAGAATCAAATAAAGAGGTTGTATGACAAGAGGACATCTCGCAGGAAATTTTGTGTAGGAGACTGGGTTTTAATGTGGAATGCCAGGAGTCAAGACAAAGGCAAGCATGGTAAATTTGAAGCCTTATGGATCGGCCCATATGTGATCATAGACAAAGGGGGGGAGGATTCTTATTTGCTCCAAAACGCGACAGGGGAGGTCCAGGAATTGCCAGTACATGGGCAGTTCTTAAAGAACTTCTTCTCCTGAAGCACTCTGCATCACCTGTACAGTAGGGTAGGATCCGTTTCCATTGTAAATACCATCATGTCTACGAAACCAGAGATTCTGGATTCTTGAAGGCATAGTTCAGAATGCCTCCATCCTCAGTCAGAGCCGCTGTTGAGCACTATTTTTTAAAAAAAAAAAGGAAAAAATATAATAAAAATAAAAAATAATACTATATGTTTCCATAAGTATGAAGACTAATGGATATTTCGGCCAGTAAGCTGTGTCGAGCACTGCAGGAGAGGTTTCATCGAAAGAGCGTTTTCATCGACACAAGGCATATAAAGCGCTAAGCAAAGGTGTTTCGGTAAGAAGTTACCTTCGATGAACGCAAGAAACCGCTCATCGATACCCCATGTTTCATCGAAAAGGATAAAAGCAAAAAGACAAAAGGTGATTTCGAAGAAACATCGTTACCGAGGAAACTCAAGAGGCATTCATCGAAAAGCAAGTCTCATCGATGAACGTGGTGTCGAACAAAAGAAAGGCTGTTTCATCGATAAAAAGGGGTATCGATGAAAAGGGGGATATCGATGAACACTCATAAGCCTTCATCGAAGAAAGAAACTCATCGAAAGTATGGCATCGATGAAACTCACGAGCAATTTGTCGAAAAGGGAGACCATCGATGAAAAAGTAATTTCGATGAGTCTTAAAAACGGCTTCTCGACGTAAGTTTTTCACCGAAACAGTATTATCGAAGAAAGTGAGCTTTCGATGGAAGATTCAAACACTCGGCCGAAGGCAAGGGTTTCATCGATAATTTGAAACGCGCGCACTTTGAGCGGACTGTACTTCCCGCGAAGGAATTAAAAGCCCAGTTGAAAAGTGTCACATCTGCAATTAAATTTAAAACACTTGAGTAGCCGTTACAGATCCAGAACATTAACTATACGCAAGTTGCCCATTCAATTACAGTTAAGCTGAGTGAATTTTCGTAAGAATCAAATCGATGCCAAGAGACTGAAGGCTGTGAAGAACTTGCAGAGATTTGCAAACGATAACCAGAAGAGTTGAGCATTTTACCAAGTAAGTATTGTCTCTCTTATTTGCTGTAACTATGGAACCTTCGTCTTCTTCTTCTAAAAAGAGTAGGAAAGGAAAAGAGTTAAACCCTGAAGAGAAGCCCAAGAGACAGAAGAAAGAAGGGAGAGCTTTGACTCAGGACTTATTAGACCAGTGTCCATCGTCTAGTGTAAGGTCCAAAAAGATTAAAAGTGAAGAAGAAGGATTAGAGGATAAATTTGAAAATCTAGGAGACATCTGGACTGAGATACGAGGGCATGAGTTATTTTTGTTTGGTTACAAAAGAAGGGATGCACCCGAACCCATTAGTAATCTGTGGAAGAGGAACTTAGGCAAGTTAGCAGTTCCGAATGTATTTGTAGACGTAGAATTAATGAAAGCTCTGGTAAATTGCTACAACCCGAGAACTAAAACCATATGTGATTACAGAGGGAATACATTAGTAGTAATCAACAAGCAGACTATTGATATGGTCTTTGATCTAGACTGGGAAGTCGAGGAAAGCATTGATATGAAGAAACTCTCACAGGAATTCTTTAGTTTGGAGAATATCTACAGGACTTGGAGGCTACCTGTTCATAGGCCAAAAGTGGGTGGGTCATTTGTTCAGTTTGGCAGAAGTGACAAAGTGCCATTTGATGTCAACCACTTCCATCCATATTTCAAATATACATATTACACTGCAGCCCAAGTACTAGGCATAGAGGCTCATCCACTCATGGATGTTGGGGTTATGGTTCTGTGTGCTGATATTCAATCAAAAGACCCTAGGTCATTTGATTTTGCTACTTATGTTGCGGATACCTTGAATCATGGGCTGGAAAAGATGAAAGGAGACCTTGTGAATGTTCACTTTTCATTATACTCCATGTTAATGCATATTCTTCTTTATTGTGGACAAGAAATTAACTTCTGGCCAGATGAGTTCAGCATCAGGTCTTATGATAAGAATGGTCTAAAGAAGCCGGTTCAGCTGTGGGTATCAGCATGGGACCAGAGGTTTATAAACAACCAATATTGGCATTTTCAAGAATACTTTGTGAAACCTCTCAGTGCAGCTTTTGGACAACGCAGGGATTATACTTTGTCCCCTGAAATTAAGAAGTTCCTCAGGCCAAAGGATTTCTCTCCAGAATCACAGATTGAACACAATTGGGGTGATTGGTATTGCCATGATAATCACACGGAGATAAGGGTATTTGGATATGAAGGGCAACCACACATGCTTCCAATTACGGTGCCAGACAGAGTGGCTAGCTTGGAGATTATAAGGCAATTGTCTATTGCCAGTGCTAAACATTTAACTGATTTTGGTAAACAATCTATTGTTCCAGGTCTATTAGTTTTCTCTGATTTCATTATCAAAAGTTCAAAGAGTTATCATTTATTACAGAATAAATTAAATTACTATGGCATGACTCTGGGTGAGCCTAGGGAGAATTTTGATCCCGAAGGATATATAAAAACTGCCAGAGCCTCACAGAAACTCAAAGCTGGGATACATATGGCCAAAATGCCAGACGACTTAATTAAGAACCTTGAGCGAGAGGAGGCCAAAGTTTTGAAAGGAAAGAGTGAATTAGTCTGGGAGGCCTACAAATGGAAAAGGGCAAGGGGAATGATAGACGGAGACCTAATTGGAAATATCCAAGATCCTCTGGAGGTGGCTAAAAGGCTACTTCAACATGAGGCTGAAATTATGCACAGAGTTCCTTCACAATTCCTTCGCTTCATTAATACTGAAAGAGACAGTCAGCCCCTAGCTCACATGTCACCAAAATCAACCGCCAGTAGTATCCCACCTGATTCTCCTCGAGAGGATTATCCTCCAGGTTTCGAAACAGAAATGAACATGGACACAGGAGAAATCAACATCAAAGATGTTGTTGACATAAGGATGACTGAGCATGAGGACTTTATTGCTGATGATGGATTCGCCTCCTCTAGGGAATTTCTCTCATTTCTATATCAATACAAAGGGGCTCATGTCAAACGAAGCATGGCTGGAAAACCAGAGGAAGAACAGATGAAGAGATTACAGGATGAAATTGATGTCCTCATGAAAGATATGACTCCTGAAAAGGGGAGGAAACTATTAAAAGAGGCCGGTGTGATCATCTTCTCTGGTTGGGATATCAATTCAGCACTCTTATTTGATGGTTTTTTGAAGAAGCAAGATTTGAATCAGCAGGTATTGCCCCAGGAGGTAGATAAACTGTTCCTAGGCTCTGGATATGATCCAGACAAGAAGGCTCTCCTACAGTGGGCACTATATCCAAAAGGGAAAAGGCCAATCATTGTGGATATAGAAGAAACCTTTGGGCACCTCATGGTTCATCAGGTTGGAAAGACCGACCCTAGGGTCACTGCGAAGCTCAATCTGGATGTTGCAAGATTGAACTTGGACCAGACAGAGTTTCTGGTCAGAGAAAACATTACATACAAGGGATTATATGAAAAGTCCAAGGAGGAAAACCAGAAGCTGCAAGCAAAGGTATTGCAATTAGAAACGGGGACTCCTATCAGCGAATACACCTCATACCCTGCAGGACGCAGCTTGGATGACGTCTCTGATGCCCTGTACTGGAAATATCAGGCGGAGAAGGCCAATAAACGCGCAGACAATATCCAGCAAAAAATGGACAAATTGGTCAATGACATCATAGGACATCGGTTTAACACCATGCTCTTACAGGTCGAACCATATTGGACAGTTTACAATGGAACCATGAAGGCGCTAACAGAGCATGAGCGGTTAAGAGCACGATTGCAGGGGGTGCTAAGCAATGGCGATTCCATGACGCCAGAAGAAAAGGCTGAGGGTAACGCGTATATGGATAGTCATGTCAAATTCGAAGATATGCTGAGAAGAGATCTAAAAGAATTAGATGATGAAAGACCCGTTGGAATGCCCTCTGTCTACAAGGAAGGAGAGGTAATAACCTTGGAGGATTTGCGAAAGGAGCTTGTCAGCGTCAAGGATTGGGCCTTGTCAGAAATTGATCGGAGTAAGGATATGGCCCCTACCGTCAACCAGATGATATTCAAGTACCTGACGTTAGGGGATGAATTAAAAAAGCAAACACTTCGAATCAAAACATTCAAAGATGATGATTACATTCATCATTTGGGACTTTTGAATCTCTTTTTGCTTAAGTTTAGAAACACTCGAGTTGATGACTAATATTTTGAAAAGACGTGTCTCTTCATGAAAAGCTTGCGTCCTCATATATATATGAGAATGTTTTTGTAATGTAAGGGAGAGACATTATTAGATAGGATTATGAGCGAAAGAACAACAGCCTGTAAGTCTTCGTGTATGAACTTCAATGGAATACAAATCTTGATCAATTGTTTCCCTGCATATGCGTTGTGGATTATTTCATTTTCTTTTGGCAATCATCTGTGATATTATCTGATAAAGATAGGGTTATTCATATTCTTAAGATCAAATCTATGCTTTATGTTATAATGTTGTAACAAAAGTTTTGCTTGCGGATTGTAATTGTTCCCTGCAAAGCTTAATTGACTGGTCCCTTAAGGGTAGGGTTAAATTCACTCAATCAGCACATAATGTAAGCATTCATTTGGTTTTGAAAGAAATAGTAACTGACAGGTTCATAAGGGATGAGTTAAAAAACTGTCTCACAGATTCGCACTATAAGCCCTGAAGAAAATTGTAATGACTCTGTAACCCATGCAATAAAGAAGGCACTGGCTTAAATCTCAAGTCATACTCATCGTTTATTTTCACAATTAGTTATTTTGATAGCTACAGGAGTAATTAAGAAACACAAAGCGAAATAACAACCTTGAACTCGTCTGCAATATCTCCATTCAAGGAATTCATGCCATTTCAAGATCAGGAGATATCAGAATAGGATAACATATCTGCTATAAAAAGCACTGTTTATTGGAGACATTCAGTGAATAGGTATACCCGCCTAGGTCCTGCAGAGCCTAAAGAGAGAGAGTTAGTAACTAATAGGTTCACTCTATAAGTTGGCCAAGTCAATTGGAGGGTTTGATCATAGGAGTTGGCATTGCCTTAGAACCCATCCAATCTGTTGATTTGAGACCCAACACTGTTTATGTGAATTTTTTATGTTTCCTTACTGCTTTCATTGTGTCTTAATTGTTGCATAAGTTGGTTGACTCTTTTGAGGGTTTTTACCGATTATGGCTGCATCAATATTGTAAATTGATAAGTACACCTATGGTTACTAGGTGTAAACTAAGGAAAGATAATGAGTTTGATTTGATAAATGAAACCTTATATACTTAAATGATTGGTATCTTATTGTATGTAAATATTTCTAAACAACATATAATGTAAGTAGTAGGTATGGTGGCCTAGTTTTAGGCAATGCCTAAAGAAAGTCATATCAAATGAGTAAAAATAATATTCACATATTTGAAGGCAACATTAGATTTTTCTTTGTGGTATCATTGTAGATAGTGGAAGTATTGATAATTTAGTATCTCAGGAGATGGTTGAGAATATTGGGTTGAAGAGGATTGAGCATCCTTGTCCTTCTGAGGTAAGTTGGTTACAAGATGATTAGAAGACAGAGATAAAGGAGCAGTGTTGGGTGAGTTTCAATATTAGGCCTTTCAGAGATGAAGTTTTATGTGGTATTGTTTCAATGAATGTTTGTCATGTCTTGTTGGGAAAAACTTGGTAGTATGATAGAGGAGGTATTTTATGACTGTACAAGAAACCTATTTACTATTGAAAAGGATGGACAAAAGTTCACATTGATTTCTTAGAAGGAGAAAGAAGAGGTGAGGAAACTGAGTCCTGAGAGATGTTGCACTACTGAGAAATTGGTGATAGGGGCTATACCTGAAGGATTGATATAACCGGTTGTAGAAGTTATACCAAAGGATTTGAAGAAGGATCTGATAGAACCAGTTGCAAATGTTATACTAAAGGATTTGAAGAAAAATCTGATAGAACTAGTTGCAGAGGTTATATCGAAGGATGACATGGATTTGCAGTGGGATGTGACAGTTGAACATGATGGACATATGGAATCAGTCAACAAAGAGTTGATGGTGACAAACCAGATGAAGTCTTGTGGTAGAACCAAATCAGAGTTGTAGAAACAGAGACAATTTTTTGATCAAAAGAAAAGAAAGAGAAATAAAGAGATTCATAGGTTAGAGAAGCCATTTGAAGCATTGGGAGAGATAGAGCAGAGGTTGGTAGATAAAGAAGATGTTTGGATCAGAAATGAGCATGGGATCTTCGTTTTGAATCCTTTTAGATGTTCTTGAGTTGCCTCTCATGGAACATCTTTTTCTACCTGGGTTGTCTGATGCAGGAGCATGTCCAGTCAATAAGCAATCTTGCATCAACTAAAAACATTTCCTTTCAGTTTTGTTCTTGTTTAGTTCTTTGTGGAGTTTCAGTATTCTTATTGATATGTACCGATAGTTGCTTGTTCTTCATGGAAGATCTTGTTTGTAGTTTCCTAGCGATTTCATGTGGTTGATTCCATATTTCTAGTTCAATTGGGTTCTTCTTCAGTCAGTTATCACTTTTGATTGGTTGTTTATGGGTTCTTGAGATATTTCTTGTTCTTACTAGTTGGTTTTCCTTCATTATCGGTGCGATTATTGGCATGCGGATCCATCTTGGGTCTTGTCCAATGCTCTTTGGGGTGTGGCCGGCCTTCTTGTTGAATGACATCACTTGGTTGTTATTTTCTAGAAATATTTTTTAAATCTTAGTGTTGACCTAATTACACATTTCATTTTCCTCCATTGGTGAATATAATCCTTTGACACCAACCTAGCTATGTTTTGGTGGGTATAAATATGACGTTATTTAATCATTTGTGGAGGTAGAGAAAGTATAACTTGGAATAAGAATTGAGATTCGCATATTGTGATCTGGTTGATTCTTAGAGTCCCGGTTGGACTGTATCTGGCTTGAAGCCTGCATGTAACCGGTTAACTACCAGATTTTCTTTGATGATAATATGAAGATTGCCATATGATTACCAGAAGTTCTAAGGCTGTAATCTGATTTGTTTATGTGAATTTGTTATGTTTCCTTACTGCTTTCATTGTGTCTTAATTGTTGCATAAGTTGGTTGACTCTTTTGAGGCTTTTTACCAATTATGGTTGCATCAATATTGTAAATTGATAAGTACACCTATGGTTACTAGGTGTAAACTAAGGAAAGATAATGAGTTTGATTTGATAAATGAAACCTTGTATACTTAAATGATTGGTATCTTATTGTATGTAAATATTTCTAAACAACATATAATGTAAGTAGTAGGTATGGTGGCCTAGTTTTAGGCAATGCCTAAAGAAAGTCATATCAAATGAGTAAAAATAATATTCACATATTTGAAGGCAACATTAGATTTTGGTTTGTGGTATCCTAAGAGTGAAAAGTTCAAATTGACAATATATGCAAATGGAGATTGGGTTGAAAGTGTAGATGATCAAAAGAGTACAAGTGGTAGAGATTTTTTCTTAGTGACAATCTTGTATCCTGGTTGAACAAAAAGTAGGACTTTGTATCCCTATCTAAAACAAAAGAAATGTATATTGCAATAGTTTCCTATTGCACTTAGGTTCTATGGATGAAACAAAATTTGAAGAAAATGAAAATAGAGTTTAATGAGCCCATTTTTACTCTTTGTGATAAAGCAAGTTCCATAATTTTTTTCAAGAATATGATAATGCATTCAAGGACAAAAAATATTTCAATCAAGCATCATTTCTTAAAGGAGAAGGTTGCATTGTGAACTCACAATAATGGTTCCCACTTTTTTGCCACTTTTGACACTAAGATGAACATTTTTAAAATAATCTTAAACTTCCAAGAACTATAACTTTTAAACTATTAAGAATTTGAAGATGATGTAAATTAGAGATTTGTAGCATTTTGTCTATAGATTCTATATATAGTTTTTTCAAATTTTTTTGAAGGATTTTTTTTTTAATTTTTCCATCTCCCTCGAAAAGTAGTTTTTTACAACAAACTACATTTTTTAAGAGTGATGTGCCTCTTGAAACGCATTATTTTTTTTCTATAAATGATAAAAACTCAATTCTTTTGAATTTTGGTTTGTAACATCAATATCTGACCATGTAGCAAGTGTAGGCCCCTCAATTGTAATTCACATACTTACTATAGAAGTATTATCTGACTATGGGTAGGATTCCCACTGTGGTTTTTCCCTTTA
This sequence comes from Cryptomeria japonica, assembly GCF_030272615.1. Lineage (NCBI taxonomy): Eukaryota > Viridiplantae > Streptophyta > Pinopsida > Cupressales > Cupressaceae > Cryptomeria > Cryptomeria japonica. Next base: position 358,132,355 of record NC_081407.1, on the reverse strand, counting down.
CCAAGTTTTCCATGTACAAATCTTGGTGTCATGTGGATGGTATTTACTATTTGATTGTTTTTTATGCTTAATTGGTTTATCTACTATTTTGGTATTTGGTTTATGTATTCTAGTATTGATCTTTTGGGTCTCGATATTAAAGTTTTAATTGCTTAAGGTTCTGATAATCTGAAACAACTGATTCACCCCCCCGCCTCCCCCTCTTAGTTGTCTTTTGGTTATTTGAACTGTCTAACACCTTTCTCCCCCTTTGACATCAATGGTAAAGGACAATATTGGTTTCCTTTTTATAAAACCACCAACTCTCTTTCTCTTACTCCCTAATATATGTATTGAAACTCTCTAAAAGATCATTGATCCTGCATGCAGTGGAGAGTCAATACTCCCCCCTCAGCCTATATTTTCTCTTAAATCAAGAGGAGGGTGTGACCACTCCCAACTTCTATCTAAGATAGTCAAAATATCTCCTTTGGAAGAGGTTTTGTAAAGATGTCTACAATTTTCTCCTTTCTATCAACATATTCTAACTTTACTTCTTTGTTCAAGACCTGAGACCAAAAAAATAAATCCAACCCATAATACATCCCAGAAATGCATCCAGAAGTCCAATCCACGCATTACATTATGCCAATCCATAACCTAGACAAACTGGGACCCAATTTAGGTCCACACACGCTAAAGAAATGATCCCAATCAACCAAGTCTTGAACATGATCATCATCAACATCCTAAAACTCCACTAGAAGCCACACCAACACCACTTATGCATAACATCAAAGATCTTTAACAAAGCTCTGTTGATGAAACCCTCGCCGGAACAACAAACCAAGCTTACTAGCATATAGGATAGCATTTTATCACCAAATCAAAACCAATTGACTGAACATGAATCAGAGTAGCATCACTAAGCCAATTCCATAACCCAAACATACCGAAGAATATTGGATCATCATGATCTAATCCAAACAAAAACCAGACAACCTACCGGGACTAGAAGGATGTTGGTAAAGCAACCAAAATAGCTAGTGTTGACATCAATAAAAAAATATCAGTGCAACACATAATCAATTCCTCCAAATGTCCAACAATCTCCCCCTTTGGCATTGATGGAAACACTAGATGTGAAAAATATCCAAGTGCCAAGAAATGCCAAACAAATCTCCCACAAAAGAATATAGCAATGAAGTTCTAAAACATACTCCCCATGATGCATATAACCCTTAAGTTTTTCACATGAATATCTCTCCCCCTTTGACATCAATGCTAGAAATATAACAAAAATATCAAAGAAAAAATAAAAAACCACTGAATCACAAGGCTAACTACTCCCCCTGAGTAGTAGCATACCCACATCAATGTTATTCATTCAAGATTGAATAATATCTCTAATAATTCTTTGTCAGAGGGGAAGAAACCCCTAACCTATATCCTAGGTACTCAAATGATTCTTTAGGCAAAGGTTTAGTGAAGATATCTGCAATATGCTCTTTAGTGTTCACATAAACTAGTCTAACATTATTCTCTTCCACCTTCTCCTTCAAAAATTTCTACTTGATAGATAGGTTCTTTGTCTTAGAGTGAAATACTAGATTCTTTGATATGTCAATAGCAGTAGAGTTATCACAATGAATAACTATCGGTCCAATGAAATGCACTTTAATGTCCTTCAACATTTGCTTCATCCATAGAACCTATGTATAGTTAGTAGCAGCCACAACATACTTAGCTTCAGTAGTAGACAAAGAAGTACATGACTATTTCTTGCTAATCCATGAAACCAACTTCTTTCCAAGAAAGAAAGCTCCACCAAAAGTTCTTTTCCAGTCATCAACAACACATGCCCAATCTAAATCTATATATGGACATAAAGTAAAGTCATCATCCTTAGGGTACCATGAACCATATTTAGAAGTACCTTGTAAGTATTTAAAAATTCATTTCATAGCACTCTCATGATTTTCTCTAGGATCACTTTGATATCTTGATGCAATACAAACAACATTCATTATGCCAGGCCTAGTTTGAGTCGAATATAATAGACCTCCAATCATAGACTTGTATCTTGTAGGATTTACCGGTGCAGATACATCTTTCCTTGTCAATTTATCATTGTTAACCATGGGAGTACTTACCGGTTTAGAGTCTTCCATACCAAATTTCTTCAAAAATTACCTAGCATACTTAGTTTGATAGATGAAAATACCTTTGTTAGTCTGAGTAATCTGCAAACCTAAGAAAATTTGTATTTCCCCAATCATAGACATTTCAAATTCTTTCTCCATATTTTTAAAAAATTCCATACACAACTTATCTTCACCTTAAAAAATGATTTCATAAACAAAGACTTCAATAATCATTATATCATCATCAATGACTTTATAATATAGATTACTGTCAGCATTACCTTTAGTGAAACCAAGCTTTAAAAGATAGTTATCTAATCTTGCATACCAAGCTCTAGGTTCTTATTTCAATCCATATAATGCTTTCCTTAACTTGGAAACCATGTTTTTTATCATGTGAAAGTGAAAAACCATCAAGTTGCTCAATATAAACTTTCACATCAAGATCCTCATTGAGAAAGGCACACTTAACATCCATCTAATAAACCTTGTAGTTTCTATGTGCAACATAGGCAAGAAATAATCTTACAGCTTCAATCCTAGCTATCGGTGCAAAAGCTTCACCATAATCAATTCCTTCCTTCTATGAATATCCTTTACAAACCAATCTAGCTTTATTCCTTACAACTTGTCCATCTTCATTCAATTTATTCCTAAAAACCTATTTTGTTTCAATAACATTCTTATTTTTAGGTTGGGGAACTAAAGTCCATGTGTTATTCTTCTCAAACTAATCTAAATCTTCTTCCATAGCTTTCATCCAACATTCATCTTTACATGCTTCAATTACTGATACCGGTTCAACTTGAGAAATTAAACATACCTCATTAACTGCCAATCTCATTCTTGTCATCACTCTATTATTCTTATCCCCAATGATATGATCTTCTGCATGATTCAGCCTCACATACCTAGGAGTCTTTTGGTTCTCTATTCCTCTTTCTTGTTCTTTAGTTATTGTTGAATTTTCTGATATTTTCAGAGTAACTTGCTCGACATCCTCTTCTGGTAAAGGTGTTATCGGTTTAGTTATGATCATTTCCACTTCTAGTTCTTGCTCATAAACTCTGATTTGACTTCTATTCAGCTCATCCACCTTGACATTAGTGCTCTCCATAGTTCTCTGTAATCTCTTGTTATAACATCTATATGTTTTTCTTTCATTAGAATAACCAAGAAATATTCCTTCATCACATCTAGGATCAAATTTGCCAATGATATGATCTCTCCTGATATAACATTTGGTACCAAAGATTCTGAAATACTTAACTATAGGTGTATTGCCAAACCATAATTCGTAAGGTGTCTTACCAGTTTCCCCTTTGATATGTACTCTATTGAATATATAGATTGCAATGCTCACTGCTTCTCTCCAGTAGATATGAGGTACATTAGCTTCCATCATCATTGTTCTAGTAGCATCCAAGATAGTTATGTTCTTCCTTTCCATAACTCCATTCTACTGAGGTGTCTAGGGAGCAAAAAATTGTCTCCTTATATTAAACTCATCGAATGTGAATTCTCCACCATGATGCGACCTTAAACATTTAATCTTCAATCTTGTCTCAGTCTCAACTTTAGCTTTAAATATTTTAAATTTTTCAAAAGCCTCATATTTCTCCCTTAGAAAAGTAACCCACATCATTCTAGAATAATCATCAATGATAAGCATAAGATATCTATCACCTTGAAAACTTTTAACTCTAGTAGGGCCACACAAATCAGTATGAATAAGATCAAGAACATCATTAGATTTGTCTTATATTCTCTTAAAAGAGGTTCTAACTTGTTTTCCCATTTGACATTCCCTACATACCAGATTATAGGGCTTCACAATCTTAGGTATACCTCTAACTGCCTTAGTTGAACTGATTTTCACAATGCAATCAAAATTCACATGACATGGCCTTTTATGCCATAGCCAACTCTCATCAATTTGTACCAATTGAAATCCCTTATCCACCAATTGTCCTACACTCAAAAGATTATGCCTTACACGTTCAACGTAATAAACATTATCAGTATTGTGCTTACCATCCAATGATATAGTTCCTTTTCCTTTGATCATACATGCTTTGTCATCTCCAAATCTAACTAGACCGCCATCAAATTCTTGCAAAGATAGAGACTTCCTCTTATCTCCAGTCATATGATGTGAACATCCATTGTCAATTACCCATTCATCCTTATCCCCAATCTTAGCAGTAAGTGCCTTCTCTCTAGGTACATTCTCTTCTAGTACCGAAACATCTTCATTGATAGCTAGGAACACCAATTCCTTTCCATTGTTGGAACCACTAGTAGATTCAGGTGTCGGTCCATCATCAAAATCAGTCACACCTTCCTCATCTACTATGTAGCATGATTTATCTATGTTTTTCCTCTACTTATACTTTTTCTAATAACCAAGGTTAGGCTTAAAAGATCTTCTATCTCTCTCTTCAAATATTGAAGTTTTTTCATGACATCTAGATGCAAAATAACCTATCTTATTACATGCAAAACATTTAAAAGGTGCTTTTCCTTCATACTTATTTCCTACCGGTCCTTTAGGTACTCTTCTGGAAAATAGGGCTTCAAGTTGCTCAAATTCTTCATCTTCTCAATTCATATTGTCCAATTCCTTTGCATATAAAGCTTTCCAATCTTGCTTGTTGATTGATGATGTAGATGCATGAAAAGAAGGTTCAGACTTCATAGTTCTAGAAGGTCCAAATTCTTCAAGCTCAAAAGCAGATAATTTCCCAACCAAGGTATCTCTATTGACAGGAGTATTAGCCATTTTTCTCAATTCATTAATTGCAATAGCCTTCATCTTGTAAGCTAGTGGCAAGGCTCTTAGAACGTTAGAAACAATTTCATCTTCACTAAGAGATCGATCACAACATTGAATTCCCATTACAATTTCATTTACCCTTTCCATGAATGCAACAATCCTTTCATCTTCTTCCATCTTCAAGTTTTCATATCTCACCTGATAACCATCAAGTTTAGCAATATTAACAGTAGGGTCACCTTCGTTAAGAGTCTCCAACTTGTCTGATATAGCCTTTGTTGTTGATTTTTCAGTTAATCCCATTATTTGTTGATCAAAAAGTGCACACAAGAGGGCTTCTCTTGCTCTATAATCATTCTCAATCTCCTTATCCAGGTTTATCAGAGGAGGATTGACAGATGCCAGATTATATAGGGTGTAACACCATTCTCTATGATTTCCCAAATTTCCTTACTGAGACATCTCAGATGAGGCTCCATCCAAATCTTCCATACTCTATATTTTGTTCCATCAAGCCTAGGAATTTCTCTTCAAAAGATAGAAATAGATGAACCAGATGAAATTGCACTATTAGTTGCCATAGGATCTTCCTCAAGCGGTTAAGCTTCTGCAAAGAGGACTAGAGCTCTGATACCAATTGTTAGACAATTCAAATAACTAGAAGACAACTAAGAGGGGAGGGGGGGGGTGAATCAGTTGTCTCAGATTACCTAAACCTTAAGAAATCAAAACTTTAATACCAGAACTGAGAAGTTCAATACCGTAATGCATAAACCAATTACCAAAATAGAAGATAAACTAATTAAGCATAAACAACAATTAGAGAATATATACCATTCACATGACACCAAGATTTGTACATGGAAAACCCAGTAAAGGGAAAAACCACGGTGGGAAGCCTACCCACAGTTAGATAATACTTCTGTAGTAAGTATGTGATTACAATAAGAAGGGCCTACACTTGTAGGAAGGCCAACATCCTAGAGCACACTGCTCATCACAAAAGGACTCTCATTGACTACATAAAAATCTTGACTACAATTTGGAAGAAAGAATGAACTGAAAAGATAGCATCTCATATGCCTAAGTACAGTTCTGATTAAGCTCAATACTGGAGGACTAAATCCTCTTACATAAACCCAACTCGATCACCAATGATTGACCAAATCCTCTACCTAAATGATTATTACATTATTCTCTCATTACATCCTCACACATATATTTTCATGATCTACAATGAGATCTTACATCATATATATAAAAACCCTCGAGCACAAACAATAAGGTCGGCCACCAAACAATAAAACAATTAAATAATTAAAAAACATGTTGGCATGAGACCAAACAAACAATTGTTAGGCCCAATATGGAAAGCTAATGTACTGAGAGGGGAGGGGTGAATCAGTATTTAAAAACTTTTCTTCAATAATAACCTTACTGTTATGCATAAACAGAATAGTGCAGTAACATAAAATAAAGTTAAAACAAACAGATAACAATCATACATGATTGACTCCTTAACACATATATTTTGGTCATGCAGAAACTCTTGGTTAGAGAGAAAAACTATAGTGGGGATGGCACCCACAACTTCACTACTGCAATAATAAAGATTGCTCGATTAGAGCTACATTTAGCTATTTCTGATAGCTTACCCTATTAGGAGGAACAAGATCTATTAGATCTACCTTACTAAAGGATTTTACAACACTATATGAATGTTGCACCTAGTTAGAGGATTTACAATTTATAGACTTGGTTACAGTCTTTTACCCTATTAAAGCTTTCTCTTCCAACTTCAAAATATTACAATAAGACTTTACGAATATCTGCAACTTTACATCTGAAATGTTATAGCAGATTCTATGTGCTTAGAATAAGATTACCTAGCTTGTAGCATACCTCGGTAACCCATATTGTAACTCGGTAAACCCTTATGTTTACTCTGTTCTTCGATTGTTCACTGATAACCTTCTCGGTGACCTCTCTGTGTCTCTATAACAGTCTTCCTTCATACATACACACACATTCATTCATACACTCATTTCTTCCCATGTTGTATAAATTGATCTCTTATAGTGGTGATCTAATTCATTGCTTCGATCTTACAAAAGGATTCCTCGAATGAATAACTAAACAAGATATTTCATTGGTTAGATTGACCTTGCAATCATACACAATCTTCTAGTGCAATTTCCAATGTAATAACAGTTAGATGTGCCTTGATCTTGTAACACATTTTCATGTGCATGTCCAGGTTCAATGTATCTGGTAAAATGTTTCACTCGGTGAATATCAACTCGATGAGTTAACTTTACTGCTCGGTAGCCATGAAATGATACTCAGTAAACAGCTCAGTGAATACTGCATTCTGTGACTGCTTTCTTTTGTAACCGACTAGACTGTTCATACCGACTTCTTTGTGTGTATCGACTGCATGATTCGGTAATAATAACTGAATAGAATATATAGTATGACTTTGAATATAAACTAATGGCAATTTGATAAGTAGTAACAATCTCCCCTTTTGACATTAGTTGAGATGTTTGACAAAAACTACTTTCAAAGTCATAACTCAGAAACTATATACTTGCAAAATGACTACACTTGACAATATATACAATAGTCAATGAAATAGTATATGTAGATATACTCCCCTTATCATTATTCTTTACATAACTCTGAATTGTGCATGTTCGGTTCTATTCAGTGCTTGTGTGCTCTGAATGCTCTATATATTTTGCTCGGTATACTCCCCTTGTGTACAATACTCAAAACTGTGTTACCAAAACTATATCACTCTCCAAATATAGTATTACTCCCCCTTTGCCGGGTATTACTTTCCTCTATGTAGTATCATAATATTACTCCCGCTTTTTGACAAACATCAAAAACTTAATTTCCATCTGAAGGTGGTAACTGATCAAAAATAGACTTATACTTGGCCAGAATGTCAGTGAGGGCGACTGAGAGTGAATCCTTTACACTTTCCATTAATGAATTTTGTGCTTGAATATCAGCTAAGAGTGATATTAAGCCATCAAGAGTGCCTCCCTCTTGTGTAGTTGATAGGCGTGTAGCTCTGTTGATCTATTCCTGTACTGATGAGAGATGAGGAAGGAATAATGTCTGAAGGGTCATTATGTCCATCCTAGTTTTATGCTCTTCATTCCTGAGTTCTAACTATTGAGCCATGAGCTGTTGAAGCTTTGTATAAAAATTCTGAACTGAATTAGGCTCGGTGGTCAACTTAGTTGAGAGATCGGTGATCTCTTTCTCAATTGCATCAGTTTTATTCTTGATATCTTTAATGAATAAGGAAAATGTACACAGTTTCTAGAATAAATAAAGAATATGCTTGAGTTGAGGGGACAACTCAGCAATGAATTTGACAAGTTTTACCTTGCCAACAACAATGGATTTTTGTACTTCCTCTATCATTTTAGCAGTTAGCTCCTTGTCTTTGAGCTTGCTTAAGTACTCAGATGCATCAACTCCAGATGTTTCAATCTGATTTAGGAGTTCATCCACTTGAATATGGATGGCTGCATTGGTTGACACTGTTGCTGAAGGTAGCATTTTTGTGAGTAGTGTCTTAACCTTCTGAAGTACTTTATTCTTCTTTTGTATGGCTAGTTGCTTCTCCTGTTCGGCCTTAGCTTTGCACAGCTCACCGAATTCAATGAGTGCTTGCCCTTTCAATTTGGAGATGTCTACATTGGGCAACACGATTGGTTTAGACAAGTCAAATTTGAAACTAGGCTTTCTCACCTTCCTTTCTTTTCCTTTGGTCGATTGCACTAAGACAAGTGCTTGTGAGGCTTGTTGACCCTCGGTAGGTTGCTCGGTAGATGCAACACTTTGGTCAGTTTCTGTAGCCATTGTAGTGTCCTTGGGTGTCTCGGTGCTAGGGGTCTCAGTTGTAACATTTGCAGTGCTCGATAGTGCTTGAGACATCTGATCTTTGGTTGTATCTTCTGCTGCTTCAGATTTGTTACCTTCGGTGCCTTGCTCTGTGTCCTTGGGAGCTTCGGTTGAGATAGGTAGCTTCACTGGTGGATAAGGTTGAACTCGTTCTAAAACAGATTCACTAGATACAAGTTTTGCATAGGTAGTGCCTTCAATCATTTCCTACTCCAATGTTGCTTCATCAATTTGAATAGTGTCAGTCGGGTCTAGACCTTGTTCGGTGACATCTGGATCTTGCTTGGTGACATCAACAATTTCAATTTGAGATTGTTAATCAACATCCTTTTGTTTGAAGATCTCCTGCCACTTGGCTTTTGTCTCATTCTCCACATCTATGTATAGCCCATTCATCAATTTTAAGGCTCTCTGTTTGACAAGAAATTTAGAATTGTATGTAGTCAAATGCTCCTTGATTTCTACTACAGACATATCAGGAAATAGATGGACTAGACTTCTTTCTCTTATTTGTTTCTCTGAGTCCATTGTATATTTCCATCTGTTATCAATATGTAAGTATAATTCACTTGGAAGTGACTTTGCTAGTTCTAATGGAGCTAGCCAAAATTTTAGAAGTGTACAGATGACAGCTTCTTCAATTTGTCGCTTCTCATCATTATTCCTAGTCTCATACTTTACATATCTAAATTTTGCAAATCCACCATATTCTTTAAGATTGGCACAAAAAATTTCAACACTATGAACATTTACCTTTTTGCTTTTCATAATCTGAAATTTATTTGCATCATTAGATTGTGTATCACTTGACTCTTTTGCCAAAATGAGTCTTCGAGTAGATTTCTTATAGGTCTTGGTTACTTTGGGTGTAGTAACACTCTTTTGTTTCTTACTCGGTGATGCAGCTGATGCTCTAGTGTTGGGTCTCTTTGTTGGTGGAGTCGGTAGGGACTTTGAAATGTCCTATTTCTTTCTTTTCAAAACTTTACCCTTAGGCAACTCTGTGCTTAATGTTATTGCTGCCTCTTGAGCTTCTGATTCCTCTTCGGTAATGGCAAGATTGCCTTTGATAGGTGTAGAGGAGGATTCTTCTTTGAATTTCTCAGATAAAACCTTTATCATTTTTGTAGCTTTTCTTGTAGCCTTAGGTACTACAATGCTCATTTTTACTTTCTCCTTCACCTCTTCATAGGTTCCATACCTTAGTTCGGTTGCATGCCTTGGTGATGATAAATAGGCATCAATTTGCTGCTGTGTTATATCATAATCAATCTCATAACCCATTGGTTACAACAATTGAGTCCTCGGTTCAATAGCATTTACATAACAATAATCAGTGTCTACCTCAAAACATATATTGTCCTTGTATTTTTCTACCAGTTGTGGTGGAATCCTGTACCTATTGTGCATTTTCTCTTGGAACTTGCTGAAGTAATCATCCATGATATCATTAAAGTTATCTCCTAACTTCTTGATGAAGTCATTGATCTGATGGGTGATAGGTTTGTGTAGCTCCCATACTACTTTACCGACTAAGGGAAAGAACTTCTCAAAGTAGAAAAACATGCATACAAGAAGTGAACCAAACTTTAGTGTATTTGCCGAGTTGTTCTTCTTTAGCTTCCTTATTGTGTTCAGGTTCCCAAACAAGTTCTTTAGTAGTACTTCACATAAATCTACTTTCATTCCCTTCTTCACTATTTTGTAGGCCAAGTCAACTGCAGCACATGGTACACTGTTTTCCCTTGCAGATTGGAAGAAACGGTAACCAATTACTCTAATTGCAAACTTGAGTTCTGCATCAGTGATATTATTCAATTTTTGTCCTCGGTAATCAGATTCTACTCCAGTTAGACTGATTAGCTCATTTTGTGATATCATTTTCTGTGCTCGAGCATGATCATAGATAGGATACCCGGTGATCAGGTGAATGATTTCCTTAGTGATCTTAAATGGTTGCTCCTGTAGCCACATGAAATCATCATGTACTCTGCTCAATACAAACTTAACCCACTGGGGTTTGAACACATGGGGATAGACTAGGGCTTCAGTTAATCCCTTGATTTTGATATGCTCAAATTTGCTATCCAGTTTGCCATCAGTGCAAAGTTCATCATATGTGTCACTAATCTTGATATGACCGAGTTCCTCAACACGACATTTGGTGAAGAATCTAACATCTTCTACTAACAAGACTCGATCCGGGATGAGTGAAAATGCAGTTTTGTCATTCGGTTTAGAGGCAAATTTGGGAGTTAAAGAATATTTTAGCGAGGGCTTCTCCACATTTTTGACAACTACGAGATCTTGGATCTTGGGTGCCATTGTAGGTTTTGGGTAAGATTTGACAAATTATGCTTAGGGTTTACAAATGACTGACGCTTCACACTCAGCAGACAATATAAATTTGACTAGATCGGAAACCAGCTTAACAGTGAATAGATTTGATGTAAATACCTCAAAATTCGCTCTGAATGAAGTTTGATCGCCTTGATTCACTCTGCTCTGCTTCTCAAAAACTTGGTGAATGAAAATGATCGCGAAAACACTTTTAAGTACTCAAAAATACCTTATTGGGCTCCGTGCAAGTTAGGTCAAGACATTAAATGCACTCGGTTCACCGATTGACTCTTTTTTTTGTTTTAACCGAGTAGCCAAATTTCCTTTATTAACCGACTTGACAGGTTTTCTATATACACTGACTTGATAGGTTTCCTGTAAAGTATATAAACTAACTAATTGCATCTTAACTATGCAGATTTTGAATTTTGTACATAATAGAATAGGAATTGTTATGATTTAACCTTTAGAGAATGCAGTCCCTTCATACCTTTTCTTGACTAATTTGAAATAGGTGCACCTAACTCGGTAGGTAAGGTGCTTTCTTCATTTGACATAATTTCCTTCTTTTTCCAAATCATCTTGAATTTTTCTTTTATCTCTTCAGTGTCTCTTCTAGGTTGATCTCTACAATCTCCAGCTAAATGTCCAACTTTGTGACAATGAAAACATGCCATACCCAGATTTCTACATGATCTTTAGTTGTTCATTCCAAACCTTATAAAACAGTTGGCACTAATATGTCCATATCTTCCACAACATTCGCACCATATCCTTGTATTGTAATCCCATGGTACTGCTGCATATTGTCGGTAAGAATCTGTGTGAGTTCGGTAACCTCTAGTGTTTGCTTGGTGTGGATACCGCATGTAGTTCTTTTGCTTAGACCAGCACTTCTTGGTACTATGTCCATATCTATTGCAGTTTCTACAAAACCCTTTGAATTTTGCCTTCTGATAGTTGTTAACAGACTTTGTCCTACATTGATTAGATGTGTGACCATATTTATTGCAATTGTAACAATATCCATTGGGCTTAGTGATATTCGGTTGCTTACCTTTTCTGATATGGCATATGTTGGCAGTGTGACCTTGATTTCCACAGTAGTAGCAAATAGGCTTCTTTCTTTTGATGTTATTCCTATTTCCAGCTTGTTTTGATGATTCTCCTCTCTCGGTAGTGTGAATTCCTTTCTCGGTAGATTTTTTTCGTTTGTAACTGAGTCCTCCTTCTTTGCAGGGTCGTCTTGTATTCAGTTGCTCATCCAACATCTTTGATGCTTCATAACTTTTCTCCAATGTTTTTTTGGATTTCTTCTCTGTGTCAAGTTCACTAGTCAACCTTGATACTTCAAGTTTCAATGATTGATTTTCATCATTCTTTAGAATTGCTTCATGATGTGCATAACCTAGTTGATCTATCATATTTTGTTGAATCCCAGTCAACCTTATGATTTCATCATCCTTATCAGATACTAGAGCTTCAAGTTGTTGCCTCTCTCTTTGTAGATCTCTTGCTTTATCCTCAACTATCCTTAATGCATCTAGATTTTCAGTCATCTATGTGCTGAAATGTTCATGTTCCCTTTTCATTTCTTTTAGTTGATCAGCCAATGCTTTGTTCTTTTCTTTCAACATTCCAATCATTTCTTCAATCTCTTCAGATATACTATTCTCAGATGATGTCTCGATTTGCTCCGCTAACTCTTGAGAGTCCTGCAAGTCATCAGATAATCTTCTCCTTACTTTTAGAGGTTTTTGCATTTGTCTTTGCATGTCTGCAATCACTTGATTTGCATTATCCATCTCTTCTTGTAGATACACAATCCTCTGAGATTGTTTGTAGCCTTCCATTGATAAGATCTTTCTCTTTAGGTAGTTAAACCCTTTTTCCAAGATTCAAGCTCTGATACCAATTGTTAGGCCCAATATGGAAAGCTAATGTACTGAGAGGGGAGGGGTGAATTAGTACTCCAAAAATTTTCTTCAATAATAACCTTACTGTTATGCATAAACAGAATAGTGCAGTAACATAAAATAAAGTTAAAACAAATAGATAACAATCATACATGATTCACTCCATAACACATATTTTGGTCATGCAGAAACTCTTGGTTAGAGAGAAAAATTGCGGTGGGGATGGCACCCACAACTTCACTACTGCAATAATAAAGATTGTTTGGTTAGAGCTACATTTAGCTACTTCTGATAGCTTACCCTGTTAGGAGTAACAAGATCTATTAGATCTACCTTACTAAAGGATTTTACAACACTATATGAATGTTGCACCTAGTTAGAGGATTTACAATTTATAGACTTGGTTAGAGTCTTTTACCCTATTAAAGGTTTCTCTTCCAGCTTCAAAATATTACAATAAGACTTTACAAATATCTACAACTTTACATTTGAAATGTTATAGTAGATTCTATGTGCTCAGAACAAGATTACCTAGCTTGTAGCATACCTCGGTAACCCATATTGTAACTCGGTAAACCCTTATGTTTACTCTGTTCTTCGACTATTCACTGATAACCTTCTCGGTGACCTCTCTGTGTCTCTGTAACAGTCTTCCTTCATACATACACACACATTCATTCATACACTCATTTCTTCCCATGCTGTATAAATAGATCTCTTACAACGGTGATCTAATTCATTGCTTTGATCTTACAAAAAGATTCCTTGAATGAATGACTAAACAAGATATTTCATTGGTTAGATTGACCTTGCAATCATACACAATCTTCCAGTGCAATTTCCAATGTAATAATGGTTAGATGTGCCTCGATCTGGTAACACGTTTTCATGTGCATGTCTAGGTTCAATGTATCTAGTAAAACGTTTCACTTAGTGAATATCAACTCGGTGAGTTAATTTTACTACTCGGTAGCCATGAAACAATACTTGGTAAACAACTCGGTGAATACTGCGTTCTGTGACTACGTTCTTCTGTAACCAACTAGACTATTCATACTGACTTCTCTGTGTGTACCAACTGCATGATTTGGTAATACTAACCAACTAGAATAAATAGTATGACTTTGAATATAAACTAATGGCAATTTGATAAGTAGTAACAATAATATCCAGCCCATAATACATCCTAGAAACAAATCGAGAAGTCCAATCTGTTGGTATTTTGGTATGGTTTTGTCATTGATGTCAACACCTACTATCACTTATCAACTTTGGCACTTTGAAGAATTGGCAATGTTCACCGGCAAGCAAGTGACTTATGCATAGTCACCGATATCTGGTACACTGGTAGGATATAATGTTCACCGGCACCTAGAATGGCATGGAAAACACCTGGTTATGTCGAAGACATCGTTTGGACACTTTGTCTTGGAGATTTGTTCATTGGCATAATCATATTTGCATATTTGTTGTTATCGGCAAATAGGTCCAGATCATTCACCGAAAGGCTTATCTATTCCAGATCAACACGACACGCTATGGAGATGTTTTATTAATGTTGTAATTGCATTGAGCCGACATGATGAATTGGTTCTTGCATCGGATATTGTTTTATTTGTAAAATAATTTTATTGTAATATCGTTTAGAGCCGACCTACTAAAATTGGTCTTAGGTTATGATATACATGTAAGATCAATGTGGAATGCGAAAGAGAAATTGTGTGAAGGTATATGCGAGAATAAGCAGAGATATACATGCTGACATCATTTGAAGGTTGAAGAAGGGTTTTTGTGAAGACAATCAGAACTACATCAGTACTGAATCCAGCATAGTAAGATGCTATTTTGAACAATACATCCTTATTGGATCTAACCATCCAATTGTAGTCAGTGTGACTCCCATTGTGTTTAAGCAGTGAGCTCTAGGTGCTTGGCCTTTCTGCATGTGAAGACCCCATTTGTATACACATACTATCTACAGTAGTATCATCTGATTGTGGGTAAGTTTTCCCACTATGGTTTTTCCCCTTACAGGGTTTCCACGTACAAATATTGGTGTTATGTGTTGTGGATGTTATTGTCTTTCTGTTTCATGCATTAATCTTTACAAGTACTATAATTAACTGATAAAATTGTCTACTGACATACAAGTCTGGTTCACCGGTATTAAGCATTAAAGTTGGTTAAGTTGTTTTGGTTTGAATTTATTTGACAACTGATTCAACCCCCCCCCCCCCCCCTCTCAGTTGTCCCAGGGACCTAACAATTGGTATCAGAGCCTAGTCCTCTTTTTGCAGAAGTTTAACAGTTTGAGGAGATCTAATGTCTACTAAATATTTTAGGAAGGACAGTCCTAAGCTTGATGGAACCAACTATGGAATATGGAAGATTAGAATGGAGACACATCTAAATTGCATTAGAAAGGACATCTGGGATGTTACAAAGAATGGCTATACAACTCCTACAACCAGTCAACCTAATCCACCAAACTTGGCTAAAGATGAAGAAAATGATTGCAAAGCAAGAGAAGCACTTTTGAGCACATTAATAGATCAGCAAATCATGGGATTATCAGATAGATTAATTGCTAAAGCTATTTGGGATCATCTAGAAACATTGAATGAAGGAGATTCCACAGTCAAAATTGCAAAACTTGAAAGCTTTCGGGTCAGGTATGAAAATCTGAAAATGGAAGAAGATGAAAGGATTTCTGCTTTTATGGAAAGAGTAAATGAAATTGTTTTGGGTATTAAATATTGTGGAGGAACCTTAAGTGAAGATGAAATTGTTTCAAAATTTTTAAGAGGATTGCCACCGGCATATAAAATTAAGGTTACTTCTATAAATGAGTTAAGAACAATGCCTAATACATCAGTAACTAGGGATACATTGATTGGAAAACTTTCAACTTTTGAAATTGAGGAATTTGGTCTTGTTGCTACTATAAAGATAGATTTATCTTTTAAGGCATCAACATCATCTGCACTATCATTTGACAAGTTTGATTGGAAAGCCTTTTATGCAAGAGAACTTGAGGAAAGTAGGAGAGAAAATGAAGAACTTGAAGAACTTGAAGCACTATTTGCAAGGAAAATGCCTAAAGGTTCAGTTGGAAGTAACTATGAAGGTAAAGCACCCTTTAAATGCTTTAACTGTAATAAGATTGGCCATATGGCTTCTAGATGCCCTGATAGACATGCTAGACTAAGAGAAGAAGCTAGAAGAACATACAAGCCTAACCCTGAATATCAGAGATACAAATTTAAGAAGAATAAAGATCAATCTTGTTATCTTGCTGATGAAGAAGTCACTGATGATTCTGATGAAGATTTGGTAGACAATGGATGGGTTTTTGTTGCTATAACAGAAGATCAACCGACACCTACTATTCAACCTGTAGAGCAAGCCCTGGCAGCTAAAGTTGAAGTTAAGGATGAATGGATCATTGATTCAAGATGTTCACATCACATGACTAGTGATAAAGGTAAATTCTTGAACTTTCAGAATATAATGGAGGTCTAGTAAGATTTGGAGATGATAAAGCTTGTTTGATCAAAGGTAAAGGTACGATATCTCTTGATGGTAAGCATAATACAGACAATGTTTACTATGTGGAAGGTTTAAAGCATAATCTTTTGAGTGTTGGTCAATTAGTTGAGAAAGGATTGCAGTTACAATTCAAGAATGGTAAATGCAAAACTATGAACAGAACTAGCTTGGAAATTGCAACCGGAAATCAAACTAGAGGTAACATCTTGCATTTGAATAACAAAGAAAAGACATGCTTGATTGCACATATTGATGAAATTTGGCTATGACATAAGAGACTCTATCATGTAAATTTTGATTGCATGGTAAAAATCAGTACTACTAAGGCAGTTAGAGATTTACCTAAAATTTTCAAACCTCACAATCCGATATGTAAGGAATGTCAATTTGGAAAACAAGTTAGAGCATCTTTTAAAAGTGTTCCAGAAAAGTCCAATAATGCTCTTGACCTAATTCATACTAATTTATGTGGTCCAGCTAGAACTAAAAGTTTACAAGGTGATAGATATTTCATGCTAATCATTGATGACTATTCTAGAATGTGTTGGGTTACTTTTCTCAGAGAAAAATCAGAAGCACTTGGGAAGTTCAAACTATTCAAAGCAATGGTAGAGAATGAAACCGGTAAGAAAATCAAATGTTTGAGATCAGATCAAGGAGGAGAATTTACATCTAAGGAATTTAATACATTCTATGAAGTGAATGGAATCAGAAGACAACCATCAACACCCCAGACACCACAACAGAATGGAGTTGTTGAAAGGAAAAATAGAACTATCTTGGATGCAGCTAGAAGTATGTCATCTGAAGAAAATCTACCACATGTATATTGGAGAGAGGCAGTAAGCACAACGGTCTATACATTCAACAAAGTTCACATCAAAGGAGAAATCGGTAAGACCCCTCATGAACTATGGTTTGGTATTACTCCTACTCTTAAATATTTCAGAATATTTGGAAGTAAATGCTATATTAGAAGAGATGAGTACATTGGAAAATTTGATCCTAGAAGTGATGAAGGAATATTTCTTGGTTATTCATCTAAGAGCAAGGCATATAGATGTTTTAACAAGAGATTGCAGAAAATTGTTGAGAGTACAAATGTGAAGATTCATGAACAATTTAGAGGAACTTCAAGGTATACAGACTCTGAACCGGCAACAAAGATTCTAACAAATGAACCTACATTGAACCCACCGGTATAGAATGAAGATCCAGTTACACTGATATCATCTGAAAATTCCACAGTAACTGAGGAACAATAGCAAACGAAGACACCCTGGTATGTAAGACTAAATCACTCTGAAGATCAGATAATTGGGAACAAGTATAAAGGAGTTATGACAAGAGAAAGACTGGCAAATCAAGAGGTGTGTCTTATTTCTCAAATTGAACCATCATCAATTAATGAGGCATGTGAAGATAAACACCGGATTAAAGCTATGGAAGAGGAACTAGAACAAATCGAGAAAAATGACACATGGACATTAGTTCCCCGACCTAAAGACAAAAATTTGATTAGAAAAAATGGGTATTTAGAAACAAACTTAATGAAGATGGTAAGGTAATCAGAAATAAAGCAAGACTAGTGTGTAAGGGATATTCTCAGAAAGAAGGAATTGATTATAATAAAACCTTTGCACCGGTAGCTAGAATTGAGGCAGTCAGATTATTCTTGGCTTTGGAGCACACAAGAACTACAAAGTATATCAAATGGATATTAAATGTGCATTTCTGAATGGAGATCTTGAAGAAGAAGTTTACATTGAACAACCTGATGGATTTTCTTTGACAAATAACAAAGATATGGTTTGTAGGTTAAGGAAAGCTTTGTATGGGTTGAAACAAGCTCCAAGAGCTTGGTATGCAAGATTGGATAAGTATCTTTTGAAGATTTCTTTTTCTAAAGGTAATGCTGACAACAACTTATACTACAAAGTGACTAATGATGACATCTTGGTTATAGAAGTTTTTGTTGATGATATAGTCTTTGGAGGAGAAGATGGATTATGTAAAGACTTTTCTATTAAAATGCAACAAGAATTTGAAATGTCTATGATTTGAGAAATAAAATTATTTTTAGGATTGCAGATTTCACAAACTAATAAAGGTATATTCTTAGTCAATCCAAGTACTCGAAGGAGTTACTAAAGAAATTTGGGATGGAGAACTCTAAACTGGTAAGCACACCTATGACTACAAATGACAAATTATCACTAAGGGATGAATCTTCACCTGTTAATCTGAATAGGTACAAATCTATGATAGGAGGTTTACTGTATTTGACACAAACAAGACCTAATATTATGAATGCAGTATGTATTGTTTCAAGATTTCAGAGTAATCCTAGAGAAAATCATGAATCAGCAGTCAAAAGAATTTTTTGGTACTTACAAGGCACTACAAATCTTGGATTATGGTATCCTAGAGATGAAAACTTTGAATTATGTGCATATATAGATGCAAATTAGGCAGGAGATGTGGATGATAGAAAAAGCACCACCGGAGGAGCATTTTTTCTTGGCAGCAGATTAATTTCTTGGTTGAGTAAGAAACAAAGTTGTACATCTTTATCAACAATTGAATCAGAATATGTTGCAACAACAACTAACTATACATAGGTATTATGGATTAAGCAAATGTTGAAGGACATAAAGGTAAAATGCAAGGAACCCATAACTATCTATTGTGACAACACTACAGTAATTGATATATCTAAGAATCCGGTATTACATTCTAAAACTAAACATGTTTCTATCAAACTAAATTTTCTAAGGGAGAATGTTGAAACAAAAGAAGTAAAAGTGGTTTATGTGAATACTAAAGAGTAGATTGCAGATATTTTCACTAAACCTCTACCTAAGGAGACCTTTGAATATCTCAGAGACCAGCTTGGGGCTATACCCCCACCAGTAGACACTTAGACAGTTGATGTTTGTCATCAACTAGCATAATCAACAGAGAAATCCTTTATTCTGGCTTTGATGAGGAAGCTACTTCTCAGAGGGAGTAGTTGGTATACTGAATTGGTTGGTATTTTGTATTTACATTTGGTTTTGCAATGGCTTTGGCATTTGATGTCAAAGGGGGAGAGATTGGTATGGAAAAACACAAGAAAAACACATGACACTCCCAGGGGGAGAGATTGTTTATATCTGAATTTTGATTTCTAGTTATGATCTCTTTTTTTGGAGATTGTTGGTTTTTTGGTATTTGGCATTTCTGTCTTGGCACTTTGATGGTTTTTCCATCTTGTGTTGCCATCAATGCCAAAGGGGGAGATTGTTGGTATTTTGGTATGGTTTTGTCATTGATGTCAACACCTACTATCACTTATCAACTTTGGCACTTTGAAGAATTGGCAATGTTCACCGACAAGCAAGTGACTTATGCATAGTCATCGGTATCTGGTACACCGATAGGATATAATGTTCACCGGCACCTGGAATGGCATGGAAAACACCTGGTTATGTCAAAGACATCATTTGGACACTATGTCTTGGAGATTTGTTCATTGGCATATTCGTATTTGCATATTTGTTGTTACTGGCAAATAGGTCCAGATCATTCACTGGCAGGCTTATCTATTCCAGATCAGCATGACACGCTATGGAGATGTTTTATTAATGTTGTAATTGCATTGAGCCGACATGATGAATCAGTTATTGCATCGGATATTGTTTTATTTGTAAAATGATTTTATTGTAATATCCTTTAGAGCCAACCTACTAAAATTGGTCTTAGGTTATGATATAAATGTAAGATCTTATTTGTAAGATCAATGTGGAATGTGAAAGAGAAATTGTGTGACGGTATATTCGAGAATAAGCATAGCTATACACACTGACATCATTTTAAGGTTGAAGAAGGGTTTTTGTGAGACAATCAGAACTACACCGGTACTGAATCCAGCATAGTAAGATGCTATTTTGAGCAATACATCCTTATTGGATTTAACCATCCAATTGTAGTCAGTGTGACTCCTATTGTGTTTGAGCAGTGAGCTCTAGGCGCTTGGCCTTTCTGCATGTGCAGACCCCATTTGTATACACATACTATCTGCAGTAATATCATCTGA
Source organism: Cryptomeria japonica (assembly GCF_030272615.1). Lineage (NCBI taxonomy): Eukaryota > Viridiplantae > Streptophyta > Pinopsida > Cupressales > Cupressaceae > Cryptomeria > Cryptomeria japonica. The sequence goes on along the minus strand of NC_081407.1, from coordinate 358,111,649 downwards.
TTGTGGGTAAGGTTTCCCATCGTGGTTTTTCCCCTTATAGGGTTTCCACGTACAAATATTGGTGTTATGTGTTGTGGATGTTATTGTCTTTCTATTTCATGCATTAATCTTTATCGGTACTATAATTAACTGATAAAATTGTCTACCGACATACAAGTCTGGTTCACTGGTATTAAACATTAAAGTTGGTTAAGTTGTTTTGGTTTGAATTTATTTGACAACTGATTCATGCCCCCCCCTCTCAGTTGTCCTCAGGACCTAACACAATCCACACTTTACATTAAGCCGGTCCATAACTTAGACAAACTGGGGCCCAATTTAGGTCCACACATGCTAAAGAAATGGTCCCAATCAACCAAGTCTTGAACATCATCACCATCAACATCCTGATACTCCACTAGAAGGCACACAAACACCACTTATGCATAACGTCAAAGATCTTCAACAAAGCTCTGTCGGTGAAACCCTTGTTAGAACAACAAACCAAGCTTACTAGCATACAAGATAGCATTAGATCACCAAATCAAAACCAACTGACTAAACATGAATCGGAGTAGCATCACTAGGCCAATTCCATAACCCAAACATACCAGAGCATATCGGATCATCATGATCTAATCCAACCAGAAACCAAATAACCTACTGGGACCAGAAGGGTGCCGATAATGTTAGGATTAATGACAGTCCCAAAGATACTGAGAGGGGGATGTGAATCAGTATCTAACTGGTTAGCATAATATTTAACCTTATTAATAATTTTGCATCCCATAACAATATATCGATAAGTAAGAATTAATGCAGTATACAGGAACAATAAAGACAACATAGAAAACATACCATAACACAAGATGTTTAACGAGGAAACCCGGTGTGGGTAAAACCTCGGTGGGATTTGTGACCCATAATATTCACTCACTGGCCAATGAATAAATATTACTTAGAATGAGGGTCCTGTACATGCAAGAAGGCCAACTACCTAGAGCTCACTACTCAATAAGAGTCACACTAACTACAAAAGTGGATTATGAATCCAATACAATATACTGCTTCAAATCAACATCAACTATGTCAAGTTCAGTACCGATTTAAGCTCATTCTATAACCAAAACCTTCATTGTCAACTATATCTCCTTATACAAAATATCATCTATATGTTCTCTCCATGCATATATCTTCTACAAAAAATGATCTATAAGATCTCATACATATATATGAGTCTTGTACAATATGCCTTGTCGGATTTACAAAAGATAATTACAATTAAATACAATAAACAAAAGTTTATTTCTTGTCAGCTGGGGTGTCGGTATGCATTGTTGCTACTGTCAATGAAGTGTCTGCCGGTGTATGTAGATATCTATGCCAGTGTCGGTGCCTACCGATGGCTTTACCAGATGAGTGCCAGAAGGTTGCCAGATGGTTTCCATCAATGACAACACCATTATTCTCATAAGAGTGTAGAATGCCAATGGATAAAGCAACCAAAATAGCTAGTGTTGACATCAATGACAAAACATCAATGCAACACATAATCAATTCCTCCCAATGGTCAACAAAAGGAACCCAAAATATTGTATCTCTCAAGAGGATTAATAAAATCAAAATTCTTAGCTTAACTTTTTTTTTGAAACAGTTATAACTCATATGGGGACTCTCTAACAAGATTGAATTGCATTGGTGTGCTGATGTTGCTCCAAAGTTTGATTTGGAAACATTTTGTTGTTTTCCATAAATGAAAAAGGGAGAGATTGTTGAACATTATGTTATTTATGTTAAAGGAATTGATGATAATTGAACACAATTATACTTGATTTCAAGTTTCTAGTAGCTGCAACAATTTTAGTTATGTTTAACATGACATACATAAGACTTTGAGTTTCAAAAGAATAGTGACAAGCTATGTTAATAGATCTCTTGTAGAATGTTAGTAATATCCCCATATGCCTATTTTAGTTATTGAAGGCGATTTGGTGCATGTTACTATGGTTTGTTACTCAGACTCTATGTATATATTGACAACTTGTTCTCTATCGCATTCTACCGCATGAATGTTTTATGGCTTGCAACTTGGAAGTAAAGGTGAGCTATGTATGATGTGCCAAATTCCAAAGTTGTACAAGCTAAGCTTCAACCTACAAGAAGATACAAGTAACATAATGATTTGTGTGATAATTCACATTATGCAATGATGCTCCAAATGTATATATAAGAGTATTGCACTATGCATTGCTTGTATGAAGTCCATGGATGTTCATCTGGGGCAACTGAGTATGTGTTGGATAATTCATAATGTGTCCTTACCCTTGGAGTAATATGTGAGATTTAGAACTTAGTTGACTACACATTTGATTAATGGTTTTCCATGTGGTCAACTTGTGAAAAGTATTTAAATATGTTGGAATAGTAGTCACAACTTCAATACATATATATTAATGATCATATTCATTTGATGGTAATAAGAAGGTGAGAAGTGTTGTTGCAGTTGTGCAAAGTATGTGGGTGACGATGTTGAATGAATAGCATGACAACAGTGAAAAAACTTGTGCAAATTGTCCACTCAATCATCATGTGGGATTTCATTAAAGATCCTATGCATAGTGTGCAAATGTTCTAAAGTTGAGCATATTAGGAAGAAGTTGAGTATTTAGTCTTGAAGGTCTACACATCTCTTATAATTTGTTTGAGATTATTTCTTCACATGTTGATTTGATGCTCTAATATTGGATTAGGGGATTGATGTCTCTTGTTGGTTGGTGCCTACAAATGTATTTGGGATTTGGTGTCTATAGTAAGTTGGTTCCTACTTCATGTTGTAAGTTCTTTATTGTATTTTTTGTGAGGCTCGATCTGGGTAGTATATCCAAGCAACTATTCTCATCGTTGTTTTTCACTTTGAGGTTTCCTCATAGACCTCTATTGTTTATTTGTGTGGATGCATTTATGTTCATCATTTGATAAATTGCTTCATCAATAAGGAAAGACTGAGAAATGCTACTAATGTTGATTTGAGTTTGAGGCTAGTTGTTGGTGTAAATAATTATTCATCATGGATATTATTACACTTTACTTAAGTTTACTTAGGAAATGCATTTCATAGTAGTTTGGGTATGAGACACTTGGGTGTTTGTGTCACATTGGGATAGTGTGTGTAGGAGAATTTCCACCTTTTATGGTGTGATCTTGTTGTTACACTCCACATTTAGTGGGTGATCCACCTCGTGTGGACTATTATATTATTTCTCCTACCTACTCACACCTATTTCCTACCTACCCTTGTTTCTTATTGAGCCAAATGTCATGTTTGTGTGCTCACATATCCCTTACCTTGCCTATATAAGCAAGCTCATCTACATTGTTTGTACGGGCAATCAATCAACATCTTGTAATGATCCAGCTGATCATATTTTGCATCTTGATAGAATACAGTTTATTCCTATCATATATTTTGTCTCTCTTATTTGTGCTTTCTATTGCCTCTTGATCTTAGCAAAATCTCACACTAGTTGTAATTATTGGAGAAGTTATTAATGACAATTAATGTTAAATTAATTTGGAATGGCATATACCAATTCACACCCTCCACCCAACGCCTCGGTCCTCTTAGTATACTTGTGTGATTAACACATGGAACATTGATGGACATAAGCAAGATATACTATTTATAGGAAGGGGATTCCCAAATAAGGTGTCTATGCTAGTAATAGTAGCATGCATTGATATTTGTTTACATAGTTATTTCATTCATGGAATTCAAAAACTTAGGCAACACTATTAATGGATTTAGGGAGTAGCTATCTAAGATTCATTTCAATATAGATTGAGTATTGAACGTGGTTATTTGCCCATTCGTTTGACTTTTATTTACACCAAACTATACCTTGCCTGGAGTCAATATCAAATATAAATGTGTGAAATTCTAAGCCAAGGAATGACAATTCTAATTATTTAGGGTTGTTTTATTTGCAAATGATTTCTACATGGAAGTGAAAGTCCTAGTCTTTAACATGACAAGTTTGTCCACAACTGATCAAGGATCTCTATTAGAGAGTAACTCAAATGTGATCAAGGTCCACAAATGTGCATGATAGATACCCTCTAAAATATTGTATTTTCCAAACCTTTGTTTACTCAATTGTACTTGTTCATTTGAAAATTTATTGTTTAGTAAGCACTTATGTGAGGAAGAAAAATATAATGGATCTAATTTTGTAGTTTGAAATAACCTTAATAATGTCACTAAAGAGTTTTAAAAAAACCACCTTATTCCTATAAGACCACTTGAATGAGGGGCTTATTGATGGTTGGCCTCAAGCTTTTAGAGATTTGGAAGCCCTTTACATATTTGTCATCTTACTTGATAGAGGAATTGTAAAGAGAATCATTTATAAAGAGAATCATTTATAGGTTTTATTTATTGAAGGATAGTGAATTTGTAAGAAAATATGAGGAGTAAAAAGGGAGATCAGGGTTAAAAAAGGAGAAGCTAAAAGTGAGATAACTAGGATTTAGATTCAGCCAAAGAAGTCAATGGTGAGATAAACAATGTTTCAAAGTCAAATAGAGAAGCCACCAAATAAGCAAAATGCAATACTATGTGGTGACAATGCACATATTTAGGAAGAATATCTATGTGACTTGTCTCTTTAGGGCCTCCCAAGTCAAAATTGCTACATTTCCTCATTAACTATACCCTACAGTTGAGTTGTGATCCAATATTTTGCCTTATACCACACGATCAAAACATGATAAAATAATATGCAAGAATAAGATTTTCCTAGTCATTTCGTCATAAATCTTTGACCCTTACTTCCTAACAATATTAAACTACTTCGTGCCCATATGAATGGTCCTATAGATAAGATCCACAAAAGGCGCAATTTTCTCGCGAAGAGTATTAAGGCAGAAGAAGACCTTCCTATGTTAGAAATTTCCGTCCATTCTCCACGTCACCATGTAGCGGTGGAAATGTAGGGGAATTTTAGCGGTCGCTCACATTCACAAAGTCGCCAGTCAATGGCAAGCTAATTTACAGGTCTAGCGGTTACCTTCCCTGTCGCCCACGCAGTCGGCGTTTACTTTAGAACACGGTGACGTCATGGTTGACGCAGTACTTTGAAAATTCCACGCATTTGTTGGAGCCCCATTTTATTAAGATTCCCCGGGGCTAAATTCCAATTTACAGGTTAGCAAATATAATTTTATCATTTAGTCGAGTCTCAGTCAATCGGCTGACCTTGAATGTTATGCCGCGTTCTTCTGGTCATTGTGTTTACTCACCCACTACGATCTTTCAACCTTCATCCCTTTGCTTTGCTGTTGTAAAATTACGCTTGGGTGTTATCTGGCCGTGTGAATGATCAAATATTCAAAGGGAATTTTAATTTCCAGTCAAGAAAACACGAAGGATCCATCTAATTTCCCCTACATTGTCGATCTGGGCTTAGCCCACTTCGATTCACCACCTCTATAAATTGCAACCAATCCTCCTCAGAGTTCCCCATCCAATCTTCCAAGCACTCCATAACTTAGTCATTGAATTCCACAGCTCCCCTGTTTTCTTGTTGAACGCCATTAATGGATTCAAAGATGAAATCTTTGGTGGCTCTGTTATGTCTGTGTGTTTGCTGTAACGCATCAAGGATTCTGGAAAACGATGCCCTGTTTATCGCCCCACAAAACCCATCTGCCTTCGATCCAAATCTCAATCTGGTTATGGCCAATGGAGGCACCCCTGCACCAAATTCCGCAACTGGGTTGCCCTGTGACGAAGCACCTGAGATGAAATCCTGGAGCTCCTCTGCAATCAATTCCACAGAGAACAAGACCAATGAATTGGAGATCAAACTTAAGGAGGATCGAACCCAGGGCGATGCTGAAAAAGGTAAAACTCTGGTTTACACAGTTCTTTCAAAGGGTCCTGTGGCGCCTTCAGGGCCGAGCAAAAGAGGAAATGCAGCGATCAATGGGCAAGGCCTGGCCAGATCCATGGCTCCCCCGGCGGTGTATAACAAGGCAGAGTCACGTCAGAGCGGCGGGGTCGGTCACATGGAGGTTGAAGGTGATGGTAAGAAGCGCATTCTGGGGTCTGCCCCCAGTAAAGGAGGAGCCGGCCATTAGAGCAGAGGTCTGACAGTATTGACTGATACGTGTTTATAATAGATTAAACAACTGTTCTATCATAATCATAGATTGAATTGTTTATGCATGGAATCTGATCCTATGTAAACAGTCCATTCTTTTAAGCCCTTTCAAAACAGAATAGTTATGTTAACTGGTCCGGAACAGGGAGGATTCTTTCTTCACAGAGTTGTAGTTAGTCGGCGAACCTTAGTGTATAGCTGTACTGTAGAAAACAGAGTTTAGGTTATATAGGCGTTCTTTCATTATTATACCCTTTAAAGTATTGTCATAGAACTATTCAATTCAAAAGTTTACAGTGACAAAATATATTTCAATATCAATTTTATATTGAGAAATATCAAGTGCTTGTCTCTTTTTATTGGTTAAACTTTATTTTTGAGTTTAATATTAATTTTCTTCACCAGGATCTTTTGATTAGAGAATGGTTTAGTTGTTAAAAATTTCTAAACAATGGTCACATGATCAAGCTTCAATTCAAATGTTTGTTTGGATAAGAGGGACATTCAAGATATGGTCACATAACTATAAGATCAATCTTAATGTGACTCGATTCTTTATATAAAAAGTATAATTTATTTTTTGTTAAATATCAATTTTATATTAAGGAATAATAAGTACTTTTCTCTGTTTGGTTGTTAAAATTTATTTGTGATAAATTATGTTTAAAAATAAGTCTTTTTAAGTAGGCTTTCAAGCTAGTTTGGATGGTTGAGTTGTTAAAAATTCAGAGAGTCAAATTCAGAAATTACTTAGCAACATTGATAAGGAATGTGGAAATCTCATGCTTCTAACTGTTAAAAATTTCTAAAAAGCTGTCATATGTTCAAGCCTTGATTCAAATGTTATGTTTGGATAAATGAAACATTCAAGATATGATCACATAACTATAAGATCAGTCATTATGATGGTTGATTCTCCATCTTAAAAGGTTCATAAAAAAATCTCTATCACATGTATTTTTAATATCTTTCTAATTAAATATTTATTTTTTGTTGACTCTCTATGTTGAAAGGTTCATAAAAAAATCTTTGTCACATGTATTTTTAATATCTTTCTAATTAAATATTTAATTTATAAGAAAATATGTATCTCAAGCTTACTTTCTGAACTCTTTAAATATTATGCAAATTACATTATATGATATTACCTCCTTCCTTTGATTTTTTGTTAAGTCAAATTTTAAGTATTATTCAAGTGACATGTATCTAATATGACCTCCTTACCATCGATTTCTTGTTAAGTCAATTTTTTTCTATATTATGTATACACATATTTTTCTATAATCTATTTAATGTTTTATGACTAGTAATATTAAAATAAATATATGTGTATTATTCATGAAACCAAAATAAAAATCTTGTGCTTGACAACCCACCCAAGTTAATGTGGCTAGTTAGAAATTGAACATATTTGTATATGGTAGCACATTTCCATCTTTATAGTTGTTGGTGATTAGGTTATGGGGGCATTATGTGATGACCTTAAAATATGGAGCAGTGATAAAATATGCTATCTAAAGATAACATAATAAATATATGTCCCGTACACTAATTGAAATATATCACATATATACACTATTTGAAATGACATATTTCCTATTGATTTGCTTATTGACTTACTATATATGTAAACATTACTTGTTTTGACACAATCTCAAAATTGTTTAGGCTTCTCTCTATTGTGTCTCACACCCATGCCCTATTTTTTTGTTTGACAAAATAGGGGCCCCTTTTCTTTCTTTCTTTTTCTTCTATCTCTAATGTTCTCTTGTTTCTTGGTCTTCTTTGCCTATTTCATTTATCTTTATGTGTTTATCAGTGTTCAAGGATGTACTTTGCATAATCTTAAAAGTCTCAACCTTGATCCTTGATTTCTTATTTCTCTTGTGTGTTTGTTGGTGTTCAAGTATGTGATTTATAGTATCCCAAAAGCCTCAACCTTGATCCCTAATGCCCTTTTCCCTCCCATGACCTATGTTTCAATCCATGTGAAAAGGAGATCATGCATCCCCAGTGACCTAACTTCGTTGTATGGATGGTCTCATCATGATGTCACCCCACACATCGAATCTAAAGTCACCATTCAAATAATTTTTATTGCTAATTTACAAAAATACATGAGTGAACTCACAATGCTAGTTCCCACTTTTTGGTACATCCTGATTTTTGCTAAAATCATACATTTTTTAGAAAATATAATGATTTAAGCTTTAAGAGGTCCCATTTGAAGTAATTAATTGAAGAGAGTTAGATCAAAATTTCTTGGATATAACCTCTTTACTTCTAAATCATACTTGCAATGGAGTCTCCTTTGCATCTATCAAATATTGATAAAAAACCAATTTTAGATTAGCTTTTGGGGGGTCAAATGGATTCATTTAGAAAATTTGTTTTTTTAAGTATTTAGCCCTTATTATAAGCTTTCCAAATAGTATAATTTTTAATATAATTAATTTGATTGGCATATTTTTTATTTTATTTCTTATTGTTTATGGTGAAAATGGATAACAATAATAACAATATTGAAAGACTAAATGCATTCAACCACAAAACCCTAGCCTAATAACAACAAAGATCCACCATAACATATGAAGATTACCTAAGACAATGCAAATCAAATGAAATTACAAAGATTATACCATCACATGTCCAATAGGGTTTGGATCTCCAATCTTCCTATCTCCATTGATCTTGCTTGATATATTTGCTCTCAGATTTTATGTGTGCACAAGGGCTCAACAAAGAATGAAATGTGGTTGCAAGTAGGCTTGATTGCATATGCAAGTTTGAAAGTATAATCGGGGGTTGAATGCATAGTGAGTGAGGGTTTGATAATGAAGGAAGCATCTCCTTATATAGAAGACACTATATGAAATGGAGGGATAAGATTGAGAGGTGTAAAAGAGGTCGGCTATGATTAGAGGGTGGGTAAAAGAAATAATAAAATAATGAGAGGGTAGGTAGTGTAGGAATTAAGAGATGAATGACATGTGTCATGGGTAGAAAAGGATAATGAATTAATTAAATAAATAAATGAATTTATTTAAATGAGAAATAAGACTAGCAGAGGATAAATGCATTAATTAAATAAATAAAGATTTATTTAATTAATAGAAGAATTAGGCTTAGATAATTAAATAAATAAAATATTTATTTAATTAGACATGACAATTTTAGGTGTCTACACTTATGAATGTAGGTTTTTCACCAAACATGAACTTCTTTGTTCAATGCTTATAGAAAAATAGTAAATGTCACCCAAAAATTTCTGAAAAATGTTTACGCACTAGGTATTGAAGTCCTCTTTCCAACAAAAAAAAAATTCATTTTCGTTACATATACAACAAGTTATGTAATATCAAATGGACATATGTCAAAATTATAGTTAACTCAACTTTAAATCTTAATAAATTATGAAATATTGAAGATAATGTTACAAAACCAATTGCAAACACTAGATATGGATGTTACAAAACCAAATTCGAAATAATCACATTCATATCTATTATAGAAAAAAAATTATGCTATACAGAGTGAGTATCACTCTTTTAAAATGTTGTTTTTTGAAAAAAACTAGTTTTCAAGGGAGATAGAAAAATGGAAGCAAATTGATTCCAAAAATTATTAGAAAAATATTTTTAGAATGTACATACAAAATGACACAAATAACTAGTTCACATCATCTAAAAATTCCTTACGGTTTAGAAGTAATAGGTGTTTGAATTTGAAGTTTTTTTTCTGAAAATAAACATTGCAGTGTCAACGTTGGCAAAAAAGTGTAACCCACTATTGTGAGTTCACCCACATTAGGGATAAACTTATATTTTATGAGTTTGCTTCCTTTAAGAAATTGTGTATAGTGCTTCACAATTATCGGCTTCAAGTGAGTCAATTTGAATTGTCTCCTTCAATGGCCCTAGTTGATAAGAATGAGAGTGCTCAACAATCTTTTGTGAAGTTTAAACCTAACAAAGGATACATAAATATAAATGACAACATCAATACTCAAGTGAAAACCATGACATCGAGTGTGGACCCTTTATCCAAATACTTTAGAAAAGAATTTACTCCTCTTTCTAAGTCTTTGCATAGCATAATGTTAAGGTGGATAAATGTTCATATGTTGAAACTTCCTCCCATCAAGCCAATTGTTACCTCCAAACCTTTTCCATCCTATCATGATCACAAATCCTTTTTTCAATGTCATTGTCGACTTGGCCATGATAGTGAGAAGTGTTATGCTTTGAGGAGTAAGATTCAAGACTTCATTGATAATAGTATTATATTTGTAGTTGGTGTGAATGACAAAGGAAACAAATCTATAGCACCTCCTAATCAAAATATCCAAATCTTCACCAATCCTTTCCCTTCCCACTTTACTAATGTTGTTGAGTTTAAGTCTATTTCCTTTTCTCCCAATCACCTTGGTATTGAGTCTAATAATGTTGCGAATCTTGTTGACAAACATATACCTCCTAATCCCAGTCTGACTATTGTTGCACTTGATGGCCCATTATATATCACTGCGAATATCAAAGATAAACTCTCATGAGGGATGCTCATTGATATAGTGTGTATGGTAAATGTGATCATTGTATAATATCTATACATTTTACAATTACATCAAGTAACATATATGATAAATTTGATGTTATGGTCAAGGTGTATGATGGGTTCTCTTATTCTACGATTAGTTCTATTACCCTTCCCCTCGAGGTTAGTACGTAGTGCTTATATGTGACTTTTATTATCATTCCTACATTAGATCAATTTCATGTGAAGTTGAGACATCCTTGGATCTCTTCCATGAAATCTATCCCTTCTACCATTCATAAATGTTTGAAATTCCCTCATAATGGCACTATCATATCAATTAATCATAGCCTTTACCAACCCACAACAACACATCATAATTTCACCCTTGATTACTTTTGGCATAATCAACTTGAGCCTCTTAAGCCTTGAAATGATGCTCTTTTTCTATCTTATCAAAAGTGGAAAAATGAGATGATCATATCTTTGAGTAATCCTAGAGACCCTATACCTATTGCTCCTTGTCATGATAGACTTGGTATCCTTCCTACACCTTCTATTCCTCCCATATATGCCACAATCTCCCCTCCTATGTCTTACAAGGAAAAATGCTTGACATGTCCTATTTATCAACCTAGTAGGGCTTCTCTTATTCCTCCTTTAAAGGAAAAAAATAATCTTGTCCATTTATTCTCAACCTTCACAAACCTCGGCTAAAACCAAAAGGAATCATTGTGTGAGAGAACACTAGCGAAGACATTGTCCCAAGGCTTGTGAACTTGCTTCCCAAACCATTTCCTCCTCGAAGACACCAAATGTCACGAGGGATTCATTGAATAGTCAATATCATATCATGTGCATTCGTATTGGGGGGTTTAATATCCCAAAAATGAGGGTATGTAATATATTACCAATCAGTGAAAATAGGGGGGTTTTAATTTGAGCTGTGAAAAAATTGCAATATCTCATAAAAAATGGGGGCTTTTAATTCAGGTTGTGTATTAGGAGGGGGTGACAAAAAAGGAGTTTAGGGCAACATGTTTTGAAAATAGGGGGATTCTTTAGTATGCCATGAACACATGTGATATAACCTAGGTTCACGAAGTGAAGCCCACATGCCAAATGTTGACGCTCCCATTTGTCCAGCCTTTGCCTAACCTTGGAGAAGAATTTCGACCTAAATCACTAAGATTAACAATTCTTATTAAAAATGATGGTTCATTCTCTTTTTGTATTAGATATTCTATTTTTATTAATCTAGATGATGGAATGGGTGATGATGTTTTTATTAAGAAAAAATAGGTTTTGAGGGGACCTGAAACCCCTACATCATATCCAAAGATATATCAATAAAGTATCTAGACCAGCATTAACAACAACAAAGTAGAATGGGCTGCAAGAGAGAAGGACAAACTAAACACAACAGCCAGAGGAAAAGACAACAAAAAAAACGACGAGGTATTGGAAAAAAAGCAATAGAAAACAACCAGCTAGCTACATGAAAATATTGAGACTATCAATAGCCTCTTTCTCCAGCATTAACATGGTCCTTGTATCTTCCTCAAGGTCAAGAATATCCTGAGGCATAGGAGCCTCCACAACCTTGGTGCTTTGTCTAGTCCTCCTCGTGGTGTGAGGGAAATCCTTGGAGCTAGAGATCCCAACATCCATCTCTAGATCCACGAAGCTCCTGTCATTGGGTATTTTCTCCAATCTAGATGCCATAGCCGACATATTGGTAGTAGACACTCTCAGCATAGCCGCATTGTTCTCCATGATCTTCTTGAGGGCAGTCTCAATTTTTTGCATCTTTAGGCTGATCTCCCCAAACTTTTCATCATATCTGTACTTAAAAAATCTCTATAGCTTCACCATTTTTCTAAAGGCAATCCATCATCATTCTTTTTTCATCTTCTTTTCAGAGGGCACACTCATTTCTTTCAAAAACACTTCCTTTCCCCTATTCCTTTGTTCTCACTTGACCCTCTTTCTCCATAACCCCTTCAATCCTTTCCAATTTAGCTGAGGAAGTTCTCTACTTAAGACATAGGGTCTTAATTTCATCAAACGCCCAATGTTGGAATCAATACATATCAATCGAGGCACTTCTAGTAGTTCCCAATATATCAAACATCATTTATGACTTGTCTTGTAAGTCTTGGGAATCCAAGTCCATTGGTTCTGATTTGTGGTTTTTAGAAACTTTAGGATGTTGTTTATCCCCAAAATCAAAATTAGATAAAATAATCCTCTTACCCTTCCCCTTGGGCTTCACCTTGCAATTAGAGGTTTCATTCACTGACGAAATATCATTGTTGATCTTGGGGAATCTAACCCTCTTCTTAGGGGGGTTAGAGGTGAAGACCTTGTCATCAGACTCAAAATCATCTGAACCATCACTAGGGATATACCCCTCCTCTTTATCATCCAAACTAGCCTTTACCCTATTAACCCTAGCTTCCAAGTGCTCATAAATTAAAAGGATTAACCCTTGATGAGACAAAGGGCTCGACTTAAGGTTCTTAATATGGTCAACCAGGCAATCATTAAGGGAAGAAACCAAATAAAAGGGAAAGGAAACCTTATTCCCATATCTAAAATGATTCAAAAACACAAAATGCTAGCTATAAACTTTAGTAAAACTCCCATCAACCGTAACAAATTCCATAACCACTTTCAACATTTTACGCCAGAAACGTTTTACCTAGTTGGGAACGAAGTAAGTCCTGTTGTTCTTGACAAGCCTCTTCTTTTCATCTTCATTCTTGGGAAAGGTCTTCACCACATTGTCAAATAATTTTCTATCCCTGAAGAATTTGGCCCCTTCCATCGACAGCCCTGTCACCTCTGCAATCAACTTCTCATCCAAATTCACCATCTGCCCAAATTGGGTGGTTCTCTTCTTGTTCCATCCGTGATGAATAGTTTGGAAACCTAGTCCTTTTTCCCATGTAGCTTCTCCATATAACTGAATATCCCCCCTTTCTATAATCTTCTCCAAACTTGTTGTTCCTTCTTCAAACCTTCACAACTAGTTGACTCATTCTTGTTAATATTGCCCCCCATGGTTTTAGCAATTTCAACCGCACTTCCTTCGCCAGATAAAAAATAAACTCTACACAAACAACAAAGAATAGCAGAGCCGAGATAGAGCAAGCACTTAATCACCCAGAAAGAATGCGGGGTAGTCCACCTCATGCAATTGAGAAACTTCCCACCAGCTCAATCGTCATTAATGATAAAACTTGATCTAAAGGCAATCATGAGATAATAAGGGAGAAACCTTTCCATTTATACAATCAAAAAATAATCTCCTTAGCCTCTAAGGACATATTGCTTTCACCTTGCCCTATAAAAGGGGTCAATGAATTAACTCTTAAGTTAGCAAAAGTGTTGGCAACCTTGTTTTCTTCCCTATAGGTACGCACTATAACACACCTATAAAAGCCTTCAATTATCTTATGGGATCTTTTAATTTTCCAAGAAGGCTTAGCCAAACCTTTTAGCCCATTGATAATATTTAAGGAATCCCCTTCTATCCAAACTTTTTTAAATTGCAATTTCTCAATGATTATAAGACTTTCCATAGAGGCCATAGCTTCAGCTATATGATTGGACTGGGATCCCAAAGGCAAGGCCACCACAACCACACAAAAACCTCTAGAATCTCTAACCACTCCCCCCCCCTCCAGCAAGTCCATGGTTCCCCTTATCTACCACATAGAAGTTAACTTTCACCCATCCCTTAGGGGGTAATTCCAAACAACATCGTCTCTAGATTTATTTTCTTTGATTTTGATAATATCGTCTTCTAACCCCCACTCCACACAAATCCTCTTATCCTCCTCAGAAATAGAAGTGGAGGGAAGGTGGTTAATGCCACTACAAATTAACTTCATATTTTCTTTAATTGCTCTGCACACCTTGTCAATAACAATCTCAGCTATGTTATTTCTTTCCTTCCAAGCATGCCATGAAACATAGGGATGCATCAGGGACCAAATAATTTTGATAAGAATTGGAAGAGGGACACTTCCATTGAACAAAGAAATCTTCCACCTTATCCAGAAACACCCAAGCTATCTTCCATTTCTTCAAGATCAGACTCCAAATGTCAACTATGAAGGGATAGTGAAGCACAAGGAGAGAGATGGATTCTTCGGCATTTAGACACAAATGAAATCTATTTGGGATCAAGAATCCTCTCTTACTTAAGTTGTCAATACTAAGGATTTTATTTTGGAGAAGAAGCCAGAAGAAAATATTAACTTTAGGGGTAAGGTTTTTAACCCAATCATTGGCCCAAATAGGAGGATGGGGCAGGGAGAGACCAATATATTAAAATCGGAATTCATAGAGAAAGATCCATCATGGGTTAACCTCCAAATAAAACAATCTTCAACTGAAGGATTAACAAATAAGGACAATAGAGCCTGTTGAATTTGAGAAAAGACAGCATTGATTTCCTCTAGATTAACCCAAGAATGATTCTGCCAATAGTCAGATACAAAAGAGCCAAATATAGCTTTGTAAATATTGACAAAGGGAAATAGATCAGGGCGCAAATAGAGGGGTTCATCAAAAATCCAAACATCTTCCCAAAATCTAATACAAGAACCCTTACCTAAAACCCAACCAGCTCCAACTTCAGCCACTTTTTCAGCCTTGAGAATGCTATTCCTAATGAAAGAACCATGTGGAATATCTAAGGAATGAAAGAAAGACACCATATTAGGAATACCATTAAGATATTTGCTGAGCCACACCGAATTCCAATCCTTTCTATCACCATAAGACCTCAAAACTTTTTTAGCAAGCAAATCATTATTAAAGTGTTTAATAGCCCTCAAGCCAAGACCCCCCAAAGATTTAGGTAAACAAACCTTCTCCCAAGCAACCAAAGGCATCCTTTTCCTATCTTCCACTCCAAAAAAAACACGATCATGCTAACATATAAAAGAATTGATTCTAATTATTTTGATGATGTTGTTCATGCTAACAATATTGATTCTAAAGATTTTGATGATATGTATGAGCTTGTTGGTATTAATCATGATCTATCTTCACATTTTTCAAAAGAATTAACCCTAGCTCTTAGTAACAAACAAAGTGACTCATTATTAGAGCATGGTCCTTGTTTGGAACTTGTGGTATCTCCATCTACTATACTCAAAGTAGCTCATCTTTCATCTTGTCTACATTCCCAAATTAATGTTCAACAAGATTGGGAGGTGGATGAATTGCTTGATTAGCTTCATTCGTGCTATAGATCCTATCTTGTGTGTTTTCTTGTTTGTAATTTTTCTCCCCAATGATGTGTTTTTGTATCATGTTTGGTTCTTTTTGGATGACCCTTGTCACTCCATTGGTGCAAGGTAATCAAGTGGCCTCAGAATCTGTTGTGACATTCTTCTATTTGTATCTCAATTCTTCTATATGTTGTCCCTTGTCTTATCTACTTGGGGACGATGCAAAACATTGAGATTTTTTTTGGTCTCTTCCATGTTGACTCAAAAGACACATGTTCCCTTCTTCAATTGTTCTTGTAGTTCTCGTACCTTTTAGGGATGAGGTCGATTCAATATAAATAATTATGATATACATTATTTATCATAAGAGCATACCAACCCCAGAAGTAGTGGATCCATTATGTTCTTTTATGTTTTGTGACCATTATTTGTTGATTTATCCTTTCTTGGGGGTGTCTCATTGTGATAGCATGCTTGTCTTTTAGATGCATGCTACCTTAAAGAAATTTCTTCTGATAAGGCGTATGCAATTTCTTTAACTTGGGGGCATACACTTCACTCAACGTTACACTTAATGCACACACCATGACATGTTTCATACTCAAGTTACTTTACAAGATGAGGCTTTTGCTCTGTCATTTGGCATTTTTGTTTTTCATGACTAATAGTAAGAAAACCTTACTAGGCTAGTAGTCATGTTCTCACTTTCTTTCCCTTTCTTATGTTGTCCCTTGATAGTAGAGTAGTAAGATCCTAAAGTCTCTAGGTACTTAGTGTGTTTTGTCTCTTTGATATCTTGGTGAAAGTTTTCAATGTAGACCTGTGTACTTTACCATGAGTATGCCTAGTCTCATACTCACGCTAAAGTGGGAGCTAAATGTAGTATCCTAAATTGTACTCGCCTACAATTTTGTCTACACTTAGGCCTTACTTTGACATTTCATCTTCCAAGTCTTGATTGTAATACTATTTTTTCTCACACCACCCATATATTTCACATTTTTATCAATTTTTTAGTTTAGCCCCCAATCTTGAGTCTTAATTTCTAGGACCAGGGCATACCAAGATATGGTCCTAAATCAAGACCATGACATATATTCCTGGGGCCTCTTAAATAGGCCCCAAATTAGCGTCCCTCTAATAGTCATCTTTGATGAGCGAGAGAACTAGCCACATGTTTTCCTATTGCAAAAATTGAATTGGATTTTGAACATGAAAGTATAAAAGGAGGTCTACCACTCTCATGTTAAAACAAATTCAATTCCTAATCAATTTAAGAAGGTAGAATTGAGATCCTAAATTCAAGTGAGCAAGAAATCAGTCATTCATCAAGCATTGGAGCATAAGTGAAGTCAAGTTTCAAGCATTGAATATGACATTTGTGATCTCTGTTTTATGAAGACAATGTACATGAAACCCTAATTGGTTTGGAGAGACAAACAAAACTTCATTGAGGTATATCATTAGTGTTTCAAGAATTTTTAGCCTTTCCCTCAAAAGGAAAGCATTTTACTTTAGTCTTTCATTTACATTTATCAATTCAAGTTCATGGTTAATTCCAAAATTAGGGTTTGACCTAAGACAAACCCCTATTCCCAACATATTTCCCTATTTCTCTGTATGCAAGAACATGTACAAAGCTATAATCAAGGATATCGATAGAATTGATAGAGATGAACGGGTTTAGCTTTTAATGGCGAGAAATTTGGAGGACCATGGTGAATTAATATTACCTGGTC
Organism: Cryptomeria japonica; assembly: GCF_030272615.1. Classification (NCBI taxonomy): domain Eukaryota; kingdom Viridiplantae; phylum Streptophyta; class Pinopsida; order Cupressales; family Cupressaceae; genus Cryptomeria; species Cryptomeria japonica. The sequence continues at coordinate 358,093,988 of NC_081407.1, read as the reverse complement.
CTAAAAAATTAGCCAAAACTTTAGGGAATAAATTCTAAACATATTTGTTTTCTCAAATCTAGGTTGATGGCTCAGTACGACATCCGTATCTTACTGTTTTTGCCAAATTGCTTAATTATTACCTATGTTTCCCTAATAATTAACAATCAATTCAATTCAATTTAGGAAGGAGAAAGCCTTATCAAAAATAGTTAGAATCGTACCAAATTCTTAGTCTTCTAAGGCTAGATCTATTAGATATCATATCTTCTATAATGTGATGGATAATTAGGTCATCTAGTGGTTTTATTATCTTAATTTATCCCTAACTATAATTTTCACCATTATAGTACTAATGTTAGTATGTGTCATAAGTTGATTGCTAATAAAAGTCATGTTTGCAGGGGTCATGTCAGAAGAACAAGGAAAGATGAAGTATTATTACAAAGGCTACCATCTACCATCCAAGATGTTGTCACCATACGATAAAATTAGAGACACTAACCTAGGACATATGGACTTAGAGGACTTCTTCAAAAGAGTACACGGTGATGAAGAAGGAGCTACAATGTCTTCATCTTTGGACAAATCGGGATTGGTGGAAGTTAATGCTTTTCTTGTAACTCTGGAATCTCTAGAATTGTTTTTTGTAGTGTCATAAATTGTACACCCCTAATTAGAGTTTTCCAATTCCACACTTAGGTTAGCACCTGCCTTAGTGTGTTCCATTTCATTTTGCATTCATAAGAATCCTTTAGGAATTTAATTAAATCTAAAGTCCTCTCTCAACATTTCACAAATTATAAAATTGGGCCCTTAATCCTAAGCGTGTCCCTTTTTATTTCATTTTAAATTAATATTAATAAGTCCTAATTTCCATCTTCAATGAACATTTTTCGCATATTTAAATACCTTGGTTTGACCTACCATGTTGAATTTGAATTTATAATCACAATATCATGCATCCCTAGAAAATTAGAAAAAAGTCGATCAAAGCATAATGCTACGATTCTAGTCTCGATCTTTTCTCCCCAAATTTTGGGAGCTTAATTTGGCAGTATTATACTGTTAAAATCCTAATTTGTGTCAATTTTTATTAAATAGAAGTCAGCCTAAATTATCAAAATTAAAGTTAGGGTTTTATATATAAAGCCTTTTCTTTCCCTCATTTGAGGATTTGAATCTAGCAATTGAATAAGATCCTTGTGAAGTGAAAGTGTGGGTTTTTATGTGAAGTCTACAATCAAAAAATTCATCATTAGTTAAGTCTTCATCAATATTTTCATCATTTGTGTAAGCTTTAATAGATATTGAAGAATAATAAGGATATCATCGACTGTTGATTGGCTTTTAGCTCTCCTTAGGGTTTGGTATGGTTTCATGTTATTTTCATATCTCTATTTTAGTTTCAAATCTACATATTATCACATTTTAGATCTAAATTATTTCTTTAGATCTACATTGTATTTTTTATTTGAAGCATTTACATTACATTCAATTTAGGGTTTTTACTCAAAACATAGGGTAGAACTCTAGTTTGCATTTTAGCCCATAGGAATCTTACAAACACATGAGATTATAGGGCACAAACACTTTTTGAATAGAATATTGGCTACTTGTGGAGGTGGAAATCACCAAAAAAAGGAGTTTGACTAAGGAAGAACCCTATATATCCACAAGTGCAGTTATAGGTTGTTGTCAGAGTTGACGATTTCTGAAAGATCTTGGCCAACTATCACAGACCCATTTGAAAAATTAGGACCTAGATTCCAAGGACTAGGGAATCCATGCCCTAGTCCTTTAGGACCAGGATGCCCATGCTCTAGTCCTCTCTCAATCAACTAGAGATTTGATAGACAAGACTTAGATAGTCTAAGTTTATAGATTCCTAGTTTCTAAATCAGTTTAGTTACCAAGACTAGAGCATCCAGTGCTATAGTCTTGTCTGATCAAGCTTATTTTTCTATGTCAGGTGCACATAATATTCCCATGTCCAAATCTGTACCTTTTGTTTCAATTTTTCTTCTATATCAGACTGTTATTGTTGTTATTCTAGTTGTTTTCATTCATCTTACTATCTTAGTTTGACATTCTCTCACATTTTTCACATTTGCTTTCATATCAGTGAAGGAGTAGAAACCCTTAAGGTATTCCTCAACTCTCTTTCACAAGATTTAGTTAAAGTGAATCACTTCCTTAGGCTCTTTTGTATTCCAATGTATGAATGAAAGTGGGATTAGTCCCTAGTCTACCTAATTCCATTTTCATCCATCACATTTTGGTGAACCCGACTTTCTTACATTTGCATTTTTTTATTATATCTTGTTATTACATGTTTCTTTTCTATCAAAAAAATAAAAATTCTCAAAAATATTATTATATGCATTGTATGTTCTTAAGTTTCATATGTACTTTTCATCTCAAACATGTCAGATCTTTATTTTCAAGATTATTTTTCATATGATGATGCTTTTTCTTATGATGATTATACATTTAGTAAGGAAGAACCTGATGAAGCTCTTGATGAGTTTCTTTATCCCTAATGTTCTAAACCATAACTTTTCCAAAGACTAATCGACATAAGTTGGTTGACTCTTCCCATGAAGTGATTCCTATTAAATCATCCTCCAAATCTAGTAAAATGGTAATTTATGACAATCCTCTTTATGATGATTTACCTCCTTTTGAAACTAAATATAAACCATTTAGTAATCATGACTATGCTATGCTAGATTATGTTGCTGATGATTTTATGTCTACTAAAACTTATTCAAACAATTTTCAAACATTCAAGAGATTGATTAACATAATAAATATTAATGAACATAACTTTCAAAAACCTCCTAATAAACCCCTCTTTATGGTTCAAGGTGCTAGTCCTCTTTAAAATTATCAAACTCTTAATAAGCCTCTTTTTGTGGTTCAAGGTGGTTATACTAATGATGCCTTTTGCACTCCTTAAAAACCAATTATTATTGTGCAAGGAGGATATCCCACCAAGAGTCCTTATGAGTACACTAAATAGATTACTTGAGAATAATTTGGTTGATCACATATATAATACAAGAAACAATAGGCAACCTAATCCTCCTTCAGTTATTCCTTCTTCACTTCCTACTTCTCAACCTATTCTTCCACTAACACCACATATATCACAATACCTTGGTAAAAAGTATGATCTTATTAAACAAATTAAAGATACTCTTGCCAATATATCTCTTTGGGATTAAATTCAAACTTCATCCATGCATAAAGGAATGTTACAATATGATTTAAAGACTTTAGATGTTCAACCTATAGTGACACCTAATAATGTGACTTCTTTGATTGACTCCATGACAACACCTAAAGTTCAAATTATGTGCACACAAGATGAGTTACCCTCTAAAGAGATTCAAGATCAATATGATCCTCTTATGATTATTGTCCTTATTAATCGTAAGGCTATAAGACGAACTCTTGTTGACAATGGCTCTAGCCTTAATGTTGATAGCATTGATCTATTGCCTAAGATAAATGTGGATAATTCTCTTATTAAAACGGATTCTCTTCTATTTGTAGCTTTGATAATATTGCTATAACTTCTTTAGATACTATAACTTTGCCTATCAAGGTGGGACTTGTTATTCTACCTACACCTATTCATGTCATGCCTGATACTCTTACCTACAATCTTTCCTTAGGATGACCATGGATTCATTGTATGCAAGTTGTTCCTTCTATTTTGCATAGACAAGTTAAATTCATTTACAATAATAAGATGTATAATTTGCATACTAATATCAACTTACAAGCTTGATTGCAAACCTCATCTTCCAAATCTTCTTCAACTACTTTTAATTCTTCTCCAAGTACTCCTACTTCTTCAAGTACTCATGATTCTTCTTCTATTCAAACTAAATCACCATCTTCTCTTGAAGATACTTTTTTGAATGAGGAATTACTCTTAGGTGATGATTGGGGGTCTTTATACTTTACACCTTCTTTTGTAGGAGAATATAAAGTCCCCCCAAGAGAGCCTAAGACTAAAAAGGAGGATGACATGGTTTATTCTAAATGACAACCCACTTTGTCTAAACAAATTGATAACAAATTCATGGTTGCTTCAAAATCTTAAACTTCTTCTACTTTAGCTAATTATGACATTTAGATATATGAGGCCTTGCCTTCCTTTATAAAAATGGCTTCTCTTTATGGTCTTGGTTTTCAAATCTTGGCTAAGAGTAGATATAATTGTAATGGTTGTGGTGCACATGAACAAGGGATAAAGGTTCCTTTAGAGAATCATTTTCATGAAATATCTTTTAGACTTGGATTCAATCCCTTTAAACCACCAAAGCCTATAAGAGACCATCCCTTAATGTCAATGTTATCTTCTCTTCTAATCCACTTTCCTTAATACACCCTGAATACATTGATTTTGACTCATCTACCTTCATTGGATATATTTTCTACCAAAGATTCATTGGCTGAGTTTTTAGGAGTTTATGGCAGTCTTCCTCAATGTCATCATAATCGTGGATTTCCTTATTGTTTAAATGTTGAAGCATACTTTGGGAAAGACACCGAATTAGACATTGATAACAAAGAGATGATACATGAATTTTCTCAACCAATGGATGTTACCTAACAAAGTAATCTTCTTGTGAGTGACACCATTAATGTGAATATTAATGAATAGAAAATCATAAAGATGGGTAAGTGTTTAAGTGATAATGAATAAAAAGAATATTCTATCTTATTACATGAATTCCCTGAAATCTTTCCTTGGATTTATTCCGATATGTCGAGAATTGATCCTAAAATTGTAAATCATAGCATTATATTGATTCTCAATGTTAAACCCATGAAGAAAAAGATTGGGAAAATGAATCCCAAAATAGCTTTCCTTGTTAAAGCTAAAATTGAAAAACATCTAGAAGTTGGCTTTATTCTCTCTATTGATTATTCCCCTTGGACTTCGAATATTGTTGTTGTTTCTAAACTTTATAATAAGATTAGAATGTGCACTAATTTTTGAGATCTCAAGATCAATTTAAAACTGTTTTCACCACTCCTTTGGGTACGTTTTGTTGGGTTATGATGCCTTTTGGGTTGAAATGTTGGTGCTACCTATCAATGTTCTATGACACTTATCTTTCATGATTACCTACATAAAAACTTACAAGATTATGTTGATGACATCTTAGTTAAGTCTATCTCTTGTCAAGAGAATGTTAAGATCCTCCATCAAATATTTGAAAGAATTCATAAATATAACATGTTCTTGAACCCCCAAAAATGTGTTTTTTGTGTGGATAGTGGAAAACTATTAGGGTTCATAGCATTGCATCATGGTATTAACAAGGTGGATATGAAGAAAATAGATGCCATAGTTAGCATGTCACCTCCTTGAAATATCTCTCAATTGAAAAGCTTATAAGTAAAGATTCAATTTCTTAAGAAAGATACCACTTTTAAAGGTAAAAAAATAGGGTTTCTACCACTAGATGTAGTAAAACCGCTATTTTTTTCTTAGGGGCCACTACATTAAAAAGCGGTGAACCTAATAGATCTAGCCTTAAATCAGCAAGGATAGGGCTGACAATTCTTATTAAATTCATTGATTAAAATTTGATACCTTCCTTTGAGTTGAATTGTTGAAAATACTAAAATTAGGATAAATGGGTTGAAATTGAAGTAATTTTGCATAAACAATGAGCTATAGTCGTCAGATTGAGCCATGAACCTAGATCTTAGTAATATAAGGGTGTTTGAATATGCTCCTAGAAGTCAAACCCTAGTTTAGGAATTGACTTTGAATTAATAAATGCAAATATGAAAATAAATGATGGAAAGATATACCTCAGATCTTCAATTATTCACTAGTACATTCAAAGATAATTTTCGACAGTCGATTGTCGGAATTGCGACTAATTTTTGTCGGAGTGCCGAAAAAAGTAGTCATCAAAAACTCATCATCGGATTTGTTGACGATGCCCCTGACCATTAGAAATACGACAATCCCATGGACTTTGCCGACGGTGGGCATGATCGCTCTTCTAGTCAAAAAAGTCATCGGACAGGCAACATCCCCGTCGGATGCTTTTGTAGATTTTGTCGGAAAGTTGACGACAAGTTGGAACTTCGCACCAATGGTGATGTTGTTTGTCTGACACTTGTGTCGTTGGTCCATTCAGAGGCATGGATGATCATCTGACTACAAAGTGTTATCGCACGTACAACATCCTCATCAGATGTTTGTGTAGTTTGAGTTGGAAGTGTGATGACTCCAGAACCTTTTCACTGATGAGAACGTTGTATGTCTGACAATTCCATCATCGGTGGAAAGCTTGGTATTCGTCATAATTCTGATGATGATAATATTTTTATCAAAAAAAAAAAATTATTATCTAGTCATTGATATGTACAATGAATGATATTCTATCCCCACCACCTACCAGTAGGGGGCATAGGTTTGAGGCTAATATGAGGTGCACTGGTTTCAAGCTAATATGATCAAGTGCACCATGGTTGAGATGGTCCAACTCCCTAGTCTCAATCTAGGACTAAGCTCATGCCATATCTAAATGAAAGACATCTGAAATACATTGTCGATGGAAAGCTGCAAAATGTCATTTTCATACATAAGCAAGACATACACAATTGGGCACAATCACCAAGAGAATGGTAAAAAGTGTGTTTGAGATCATTGTCCTAATTGTGGTGTGGTCACCAAGAGATCACCATAAATTTGTCAACCTTTCCTTCATTTAAACCAAGTAAACCTTTATGTCTATGCATATGCATATGCATATGGATATGCATACATATGCATATGCATATGTATATGTATATGTATATTTATATGCATATATATATATAGTTTTGTGTATTCATTAAAGATCATTGTCCTAATTGTGGTGTGGTCACCAAGAGATCATCGTAAATTTGTCAACCTTTCCTTCATTTAAACCAAGTAAACCTTTATGTATATGCATATGCATATACATACATATGCATATGTATATGTATATGTATATTTATATGCATATGTATATAGTTTTGTGTATTCATTAGTATATATAATAGTAAGCTTTCTATATTCATAAAAGATCATATACATATGCATATACATATATATATACATATACATATACATATACATATACATATACATATACATAAAGGTTTACTTGGTTTAAATGAAGGAAAGGTTGACAAATTTACGGTGATCTCTTGGTGACCGCACCACAATTAGGACAATGATCTCAAACACATTTTTTACTACTCTCTTGGTGATTGTGCATTTTGTGGATGGTATAATCAAGAAACATATAATCACCCTCACCAATTATGCTCAACTGATTTAAGTACAACCATTTGATTGTTAATAATTTTTAAATTAAGGGAGTACTTTTCAAAATAGAATTGTTGAATTATTGATTTTTTATATATAATAGTATAATCCTTTTATGGATGGTATAATTAAGAAACACACCATCACCTACACCAATTATGCTCGATTGATTGAACTACAAGCCTTTGGTTGTTAATAATATTTAAAGGAATGAATTACTTCTCAAAATAAAATTGTTGGATTATTGAATTAGTATATATAATAGTAAGCTTTCTATATTCATAAAAGATCATATACATATACATATACATATACATATGCATATGCAAATGCATATAACATACACATATCCATATGCATATATGCATTTACATATGCATATGCATATGCATATGCATATACATATACATATACATATACATAAAGGTTTACTTGGTTTAAATGAAGGAAAGGTTGACAAATTTACGGTGATCTCTCGCTGGGAAAGCCTAGTGAAGAGGCTAGGTAGGGTGAAGGTTGGAGAGATCTACCCATTGGAGGGGTATATCTTATGATTTGTATAGTTGTATGTTGGATATCTAAAGGTGAGACAACAACCAATTGATTCCAGAAGTGTGTGGAAGTGTGAGATTGGAGAAACCCTTATTTTTAGGGGTTTGAGTGAAGAATTTAGGGCTTTTGGGGTTGGGAACCTCATACCTTGAAATTGATATTGACATCTTACCCTTATGAACCGAATAGGTGTTTGTGTAACCGTCATGTATAATTCTTCTAGAATATTGCCAAGGTCTACCCAAAATTAAATGACCACAACTCATATCCATGACATCACATAAAATGCTATCAACATACCTACCAATGGAGAAATTTATGACTACTTGATTCTTTACCAACATATTCTGACCTTCACTAACCCATGTAGCAAAATATGGCTTAGGGTGTGCAAGGGTTTGTAAATTAAACTTTTTGACTACTTCATAAGCAACCAAATTGTGACAAACCCTCGAATAAACAATCAAATTGCATACCTTGCCATGGATTAGACAATTTGTCCTGAAGATCCTCTCTTGTTGTGATGGTTGTACTTTCCCCATGAGTAATAACTCTCCTTCCTCTGGAAATGCCAAGATAGGTTCTCATTCTTCTCCTTTTGTGTCTTCTTGTGTCAAGTTTACCCTCCTATCATTCTTATCTTCACTCCATTTAGGAAATTTGAATGATGGGTGCACTAGTTCATTACAATTATAACACCTAAATGTGCCTCTTCCTCTCTAACTCTTCAACCACCATAAAACTTGTTTAAAAACATCTAAGAATGAAATGGTCTCTAACTCTTAATACACTGTCTATGTAGTATATACTCACCCAAAATCTGAATATTACAAAAAGACCAAAGCAAATCTAATCTAGTTCCAAATGAACCTATACAATGAGGACCCCTCCAAAGCAATAGTAGCATACAAACACTAGTAAAAATATTTCTTAGAAATACAGTAAAGAAAACAATAGATGCTCTCTCATACAATTCATATTCATTTCCTTAAGATTAAACAAACTTTTGTTCAAATAAGGACGTAGTTGTGGTATCATAGTAAAGGCATACAATAAAGAATAAATGTGTAGTATCTGAAAGTAACTTCAACATGCTTCTCCAAGCTTGAAATACAAATTCATAGAACTGCACAACTATTACATAAGTTTTCACTTTGTGGCTTTTCAACTTTCAAATATCTGAACATAAGAACTTATGCTTTTGAGGTTTTGCAGGAAACATACAGGTTGTGATTTTCACATGCCATACTAGACTACAATGAAACTGCACTACTTTGAAAGGTTACTTCTATGGATTTACTACTAAAACCAATATGTGTACATTGTGATTACCAACACTTCATATTCTCCAAAGCAAAAGAACATGTATATTGGTATTATCTTTCATGTTTTCATGCTTTGTAGGTCTCCAAGATTCACTGGCACGTGAAAATGGTGATTGTTGGTGTGATATTGGTCATGTATCAGACCTAGTGCAGCATCGAGGGAAGATTTAAAGTTGTAAGTGCAAGATAGACCCCCTCGGTGTTTGGAGGAAGGTAGTGAGGGGTGCAGAGGTTTAGTGCCTAATAAAGGGGTTTGGAGGCCCTAATAAGTGGAAACAAATCATATCTTGTCGTTTGTCCTAAGTGACTTGGCTGTCACAGTCATTGTTGGCAATCATCTGTCAATTCTCCCAACACTATTATACAACCTTCATGCACTGCCATACATTCTCAAAATAATGTTACACAACCTTCACTATAATTTTTCACTTGAGAAGGTCTCTCACCAATGAATTTAGGGATTCTTAGACTATTAAGGTTTTAACAATTTTTTGATAGTTTTTGAAAGCAATTCCTACAATCCTTTGTGTAGAAACAACAACATTCTATATGTCCATGCATCAATGAGAGAGGTTTAGGATTTTCATTTAACAACATGATTGATAGAGATACCAAGAATGAAATTGCAAGGAAGATCTAATATTTATGAATGAAATTACAAATCAATCTAAGTTACATGTTTCATATCTTTCTTATATCATGGTAACATAAAATGTATATGTGCACTCAACATACCTCTTTGCTTGTTTATCCCTTGGTCAAGGCCACATACCCCCTTACACTTGAATATTGTTTCCACCCCCATGATTACTTGAAGTCCATTCTCAAATCACACTAAATGACAAATAGTTAGTACAAAATAGTGACCATAGCCAAGGAAGCCCAAATTTACTCATACTCAACATAATAAGAAATATCTAAATCATCTGGATCATTATTCATAACATAACCTCTTTTTCACATCATGAAAGGCCACAATTACAAGGATCATGCTTCTTCAAAGGAGTCATTCTTCAGAGCCACCAAACTATCAACAAGAGTAGAAGCTATTAGGCTCATACAATTTTAGGACATATAAAGAGTTGAATCAGAAGTGAGATCATGAAGCATACAATAGAGAGGTAGTCATGGAATAGACAACTGAAAACATCTCATTCATGAAGTAACAAAATGCTAAAGAAAATGACAAGTAATAAAAAAACTTACAAGGATGAGGCATATTCATAACTTTTGCAGTCCTGCCTTGGATATCAACACTAGAAGCAAGTCATATTGTTCGTGTACATATAAGACAATATGGGAGTTCATTATACCCAGCAACTTGTGGTGTTGTTCATGTTGGCTCTATTGGACCCTGCAATTAAGATTCAATATACAATATTCAATAAGATTAACTATGCAACATAATGAAATATTGAAAAGTGTGTTATCTTGTTGAGATTCACTTGGTTTCAAGAATAGTTTAATATTCTTTACTTAACAGGGTCAACCACGTGAAGGTGGAAGCTCATTTGGCCCCTCCCCCGCCTAACATCACTCTAAATTCCCTGTTAACATCTTATAACATTCATTCATTCATTCTTTCTACCATTAATAAAATATAGCATTCATTCATTAATATCACATAACGTTCATTAACACATAACATTGATTAACATTAATTAACACACAATATTTGTCAATATTAATTAACACATATCATCCATAACCATTAATTAGCACATAATTACATTCACTAAGACATAAAAATCAGTCATTATCAAATAAGTTAGATTACAATCATTTCTTTTTTTTCTTTTGCTTTGAAGCTATGAAAAGACTAAGTGGAACATCGGTTTCTTCATCATTTCCCCCCTCTATAGATGTTCCACCAGTTGCTCGTGATCTCAATGTATGCCTAGTCCTATACTGAGGACGAGGACACTGAAGCGAAGGGGGGTCCTCTACAATAACAAAGAAATGGGTTAAATTCAAAAAAAAAAAATATTATTGTTACAAGTATTTCATTAATTTAGAGAACATAACTGTCGCACTCTTTACCTGATGGGGCTACATCATTTTTTGTAGCCTCAACCTCAACATGTTGAACACCCTCTAGATCATCTGGAGTTGAAATACTAAAGGTTACATTAATGCTGAATACCAATTGCAATTATATTTGTTTAAAGGAATAATAGTGGTCCTCTTTACTTGAGTGGGGAACATCATGTTCCTGATGTTGTGTACCCAGATCATGCTCCACTTGGTCACCACCAACTACATGCTCTAAAATATTAACAAAAAAGGTGACATTAATTACTACTCTAATTACAAATTAAGATGTTTAATTGTATTAATAGCTAAATAAATAAATTTGAATAGCAAATGAATACCTCCACTACTGGGATGCACATCCAGACCTTCATGTGTAGGTGGTGTTTCACGATTAGCACGTTGCATTCCAATGTCATGCACATTGTTATCATTGCTTGCTTATTTTAAACAAATATAGTCACTTTATGTTGGAACTCAACATCAATTAGATTATTGGTAAAGGATTCAATTTGAAACAATTTCCATTTAGCATATTTACCTATGTGATGAATGCATTTGAATGTTGTGTATGCCCACTCAATTCTCATAGTTGATCAACCATAGCTAAATAGCCTTGCTAGTAGACAATTCTCTTGTCATCTTCTGTGGGTGCTCTATTGAATTCAGAGCCCTGCATTTTGCTTGGTACCATGAATTTTGCTTGCATTGTTTGATAAAAAAAATGTTTGCAATTTATTAATATTTTGATGGAATATTTTGTTTACATGAGATACTTACAATTTGTGCAACAAGTTTCATATAACCACCAGAGCCAAGTTTGTGTTGCCTGTGATTTTCTTGTCTTTCCTTGGTTGCCTTTGACGTGTCACTTAGTCTATAAAAAGTTTGAAATATGTTAGATTATATAAATATAAAGAGTAATTAATTAGTACAAAATTATATTCTTAATAGTATCATGTACCTTCTTCTGGCGTCTGGTGGTGTATTTCTTTTTTTCCTTTCAATTCTCTCCTTGGCATCCAAAATTAGTTCCTTCCACTCCCTCTCTGGAATCATGCAGGGACGCTCATACTCTAGGTTCCTCTCTACATGGGTCTTGTATTGGTCCCTCGCATACTTTAGATATGTGCTAGCTTTTTCAAGGAGCTTGGTTTTGTCAAAGGTGTCATTTCCAAACCACTCAACCATTTGGTTTGTCAATTCATCTTTTAACCTTTTTTCTTGGTCATTCCACCCTTTAAAGCAAAAACAAACCTATTGGATTCAAAAATGAACTGAAGCCACATTTATTACACTACAAGAAATGGGTCAAAGGAAAACTATTCTAGAAATGATATGAAATCAAAATAGTGGATTAGGGTTTGTTCACATATGATGTACCGCCTTTTACATATGGTGGGCCCAAATATTTGCAATGCAATGTCACTAAGATGTTTATAGAAAATATAATTTCTTACAAAAAATCCATGGGATCATTAGTCCAAAATGAGTGATCATAAAGTAAATTACAATTAGAGTATATATAATAATAATTTTAAAGTATCTGGAACCTTTTGTATCTTTAAGGGAATAATTTCTTCATTGCTCACCACCAATGTGGCTTGCAACATTCCCGTACTAGCAATACGAGAAGATCCAGGAAATGATGGTATGTTATCAGCAGTAATTATAGGAGTTGAGAAAATACAACACCATAGGAGCCCAAATAATCTCTGCAAGCTGAAAAACCTATTACAAGGAGAAGCAATGAAGAAAATCACAGAAGGAAAGAATACACAGGAAAAATATGCTCCAAAAGATGAGAGCTCAATAATAATCCTTCTTCATACAATGAAAAGAAAGAACTCAACCTTTAATAGGTCAAGAAACCCTAAAAGGGAAAAACTAGGTTTGCACATAATAATTAATTAAAATAATTAATTATATGCACCTAAAGTTAGCTTAAGTGTAAAAGAGATAAAAGGAACTTAAATAATTAAACAAATAAAGTTTAATTAATCAAGTAAATACCCGAATACTCTAACACCCCCCCCTTGAGCTAGACTTAGGGAGAAGCTAAAACCTAGAACAACTACTGAAAGCAATAAAGATGGGTCCCGGCAACAAGGCTTGATCAGGTACCCAAATACAATGAAATCTCTATGAACTAGAGAAATAGAGAAAACCATGTGGGAGCAAAACTCTACTCCAAAAAGAGATGGAAAATAGTACCACTGAAACATGAAGAACCTACAAACTCTGTCGAAGAATAACTGCTGATCTGAAGAACCTCCACTGAAATAGAACATGACTAGGTAGAGAAGACTTTAATTTGTATGAGTGCCCTCAAATGACACTACTCGAATCGGAAGGCAAACAAGGTAAAAAATTGAAATCGAAGATACAAATGGAATGAGAAACCAAAGCCTGCAGAGCTGATCAATCGAACCATGGAAGCAGTAGAACCAACAGGATAAACCTTCCCATCATGCGAAAGTGGGAGAGGGACATGAACACTAAAAATGACAGCAAAAAAAAAACTGCATGACAAAGAACCAAGAACATCAAAGGTGCTGAGACAAGTACATGGTGTCATGGAAGGAACACTCACTTGACAAAGGAGTATGGCAAACAACAGGCAAACATCAACCCCCTCATGGCACTTGATCAATAGTGCATGTACAACAAGACACAAGATATGCAAGATTCCAAGTAAACAATGCATGATGGCACTTTATCATAGTGTGTTTGCATAAATACAAGATACAATGATAATAAGACTAGAAATAGAAACGTGAACCAAAATAGAGACACCCTACTCAGAGAAAAGATTCCAGGACCTGAAACAACCACGATATCCACTAGAGTGCTGAAAAGAAAACAATTGAATAAAATATTTATGGAGTAGAATCTAGAAATAAAACTTAGATGGCTGGAAAGTACACAGCACATGCTTTCTAAAAATATAAAACTTTTGAAAAACGGAGTTCGGATGCTCATTCTATGGCTCCCGGAGTGCAAAAACTAGACATCACTTTGACTGGAAAAATACATAGTAAAATAGAAAAATTAGAAAAAATTACCAATACCATGAGGTCGGCCATGGAACCAGCTTTCTGATGCCTATTTGTTTTTGAAAAAATGACTCCGTATGCCCAAGATAGAGCCCAAAAACCAAAACTCCCCTGAAAAATGCCAAAAAAGGAGGTATGGTGGCTCTTTGGTGGTTCGGTGGCTAGTGGGTGGCGGCCCAATGGCTAGGCAGTGGTTGGCTGGAAAAAACTAGGCTGGTGGGGGCCGTTGGAGCGGCGGGCTGCAGGTGGCAGCCAGGCGGGGCCTGTTGGGGCGGCGGGTTGTGGCGGGGCGGTGCTGCGAGTGGCGGTCGGGGAAGGGAGTGGCGAGTTGTTGGAACTGACAACGGGGGCCAAGGAGGAGGCCGCATGGCCAGCGGCGGGCTATAGGTGGTGGCCAGGGTGGTAGCAGCTAGGGAGTGGAGGACGCAGCGGGCGGCCAGAGGGCGCAGGGAGGCCGGTAGGGGGTCGGGCCGGTGGGAAAGAAGACATCAGCGGTAGCGCGGACCTAGAGAGGTGACAGGGTTGCCGGAGGGGACAGTTGGTAGCAGTACCTGCATGGACAACTACAAGCATGCGGAGCCAGGGGGCCCCACGGTACCCTCCCCAAATGTTCCCAAAATTTATTTTTTTTTTAAAAAAAACCCTATTCTTTCTTTTGATTTTTTTGAATTTTTTTTTTGCAAAAATCAAAATTCAGCCTGCATGCCATAAAAAAACAAAAAAAAAATTTCAAATTTTTTTCTCGATCTGCGTGCCAGGGTTGTACGGCTTGTATCTAAGAAAAAAATTCACCGAGAGGCTCAAGAACCAAAATAGGTCAAATTTTATATGACCATAGGGGTTTTTGGGCCTTCTAAGCATGATGGTGAGGTCCGTTTAGGCCCAAAGTGCTCAGAAAAAAGGTCAAACCCTAGGTACATAAAAAATTCTTGAAACCCCAGATCTGCTTCCAAAGCAAAATTCTCAAAACAAGAATAGGTAGCTGCAGATTTGAAGCTTTGATACCCTATAGGAGTTGAGAAAATACAACACCACAGGAGCCTAAATAATCTCTGCAAGTTGAAAAACCTGTTACAAGGAGAATCAATGAAGCAAATCACAGAAGGAAAGAATACACAGGAGAAATATGCTCCAAAAGATGAGAGCTCAATAATAATCCTTCTTCATACAATGAAAAGAAAGAACTCAACCTTTAATAGGTCAAGAAACCCTAAAAGGGAAAACCTAGGTTTGCACATAATAATTAATTAAAATAATTAATTATATGCACCTAAAGTTAGCTTAAGTGTAAAAGAGAAAAAGGGAACTTAAATAATTAAACAAATAATGTTTAATTAATCAAGTAAGTACCTGAATACTCTAACAGTAATTGCCTCTGGCACATCCTCATGTGCATCTCCTCCTGCAAAAAATGAATCCACTATGAAATGGCATTAGAATTCAAAAAAGAATGCTTGAAGCGAAATAAACACATGACAGAAGATAGGGCAAAAGAGGGATCTACCAACAGTGGGTGGGCCAATATGACATGTAGTAGAGGATGTCTGCATGCTACGTGTTGCCAATATTGCATTTGGCAATACAGGTGAGCGTAACCTTTGATGAGGTGATGGTGGCATTTGCACAGGAACATTGACAACACCTAAAGAATAATACATTAAATATATCAAACATTAAATATACGAAAAGTGCAAGAATTGTAAACAAGGATGAACCTTTATTTTGAAAATTGATAGTATCAAGTATGATGTGTTTTGGGTACTCAAAGTGATAAGCCAAGCAAGCAATAATACAAGAAAATCGTCATCACCTAAAGGACCTGCAACACCCTGATCATGGCAACGACTTTCATGAGGGCGGATAAATTGTTGCAAAAACAATATGTACATATTTTAGTTAATGACATAAAAGAGAATAAAATATAAACCATTATTGAACTTTTATTATAATTAAATCTTTCATTACTACTTACTTGCAAGTTTTTTGCTATCCAAATCAATAATTCCACCCTCTCTCATATCTCATCAATAATAGGATTCACTTGTGCCAAAGCAACAATCTCTTTAGTAATTTTTCTAAGAGGTATTTTTATGAAGTCCATAAGGTGTGTGGAATCTTCAAGGTCATCATCGCTTAACCCTATTGATTCCACATCCCTAGAGAGGTTCTCAGGTACTGCAACTCCCTTTCCCTTTCCCCGAACATCTGTCTGTGTCAAGAATATCATTAACAATTACAAAATTAGTCTAAATCACTAAAAAAAAGAACATAATAATGTAACAGTTTGCTTCTATTTAAATTGTACAATTACAATGAGTTTTACCTACTCGGTAGAAGTGTCGCAACCTACACCCCTATCTGCGATATGTGATGGATCCATGTTGCCCCGTGACAAAGAAAAAATATAAAAAACGTTAGCGAAATTAAACCAATAGACTTAGCAAAAAAACTTCATAATAAAATGGTATATAGTATGTACCACCCCCATGATATTAACTTTGTTTGTATCTATACGATTCAAATTGTAATCGATTAGAAGCTCTTCGCCTGTACTTATTGATTTTATCGCACATACAAATACATGATTTCCCTCATGCGCCTCAAATATGCAATTGGGTTGTTTATTATTTGACCTAGGTCACGTACTATTTATAAAACCTGCCTCAAACATGTAATCCATCACATATGTATCATAAATCACCATCCATCACATAGGTAATAAACAATCCATATTCTATAAATAAACACAAAGTTCAAAAAATGTCACATGCATCATCATAAACATGTGATCCATCACATATGTATTTTAAATCAACATCCATCACATAGCTAATAAACAATCCAATTTTCATAAATAAACATAGTTTAAAAAATGTCACATAAATAGTCACTCTCCCTATCTCCATACCTCATACATTTCATTCATCATCATGAACATCAAGAAGGTCTTCTTCTTCTTCTTCTTCTTCTTCTTCTTCTTCTTCTTCTTCTTCTTGAAAATGTCGATCGTGATCATCATCCACTTCATCTTCTACTTCTTCGGTATCTTCTTCTTCCATCACATTATACTTTATCGGCCTTCCTCTTGGATCATGTCTAACAACAAATGACCAGCTCGGTTTATGTGGAACCTCTGAGTAAAATACTTTCTCACATTGGCTTGGAAGAACATAGGGCTCATCCCCAACTGGTTCAAATGACCTTGTATTTAGCATTGTAAAACCATTATCATGTTCAATAACAATTCTATCAGGATCATTTTTATTCAATCGTAGCTTGTACCATTTGACAACGAACACAACTAATTTGAAAGAATTAAAGTCACACTCAAGTATATCATCCAAAATGCCATAGTATCAATTTTGAGACTATTGAGGATGTATGTCATTTCTCGATGAAATATTTGTCACCTCAAAGACTACAGTGATGCCAGAATCACAATTTTTCTTAGTGTCATCCAACTTTTTTATACGAAATTTATGAACATTGCAGCACATAGCATTGTGGTGTTTGACCTACGATATGTCAAACATGTAAAATTCATTGCATTGTGAGTTGATAAACATATGGGTGATTAATAAATTTATACGTACCTATTTATCTCTTAAACCATATGATAAATCAATTTCCCTTTGTATAACATTGGAATCTCCATTACGATGAGCTTCTTTAACCAATGAAGCCACACCTTCCCATGTTAATGTGCATCTAGAATGTTGACAATGTTCAATCCATACTGTCATCCAATCAAGATTGTTTGCAATATACAAATGTAGTGCATCCCACTCTTGACCAACTGTACAAAAAATAAATAGACGTCTTGCAATCAATTTATTTTGAAGATTAAGAATTAATTAACTACAATAACATCTTATAATTACCTCTCACTTTCCTCAATCTACCTTTCACCATCAAGTACTCCCCTTCGAATTTGTTAATGGGGTTGGGATCCCAAATGTGATCCACATGGATCTTTGCTGCAAACTTAGGAAGATATTCAGAAATGTACACCATAGTTTGGTATACCATATATCCCTCCACCATAGAACCCTCAGGATGTGCTCTTTGTCAAACCAAAGCCTTAAAAAATTTCAAGTGCCTCTCAACCATCCACATTGACCTAGTATGTACAGGTCTGCACAATTCAATCTCCTCAACTTGGTGTATGAGGTAGTATTCTTGTGCATTGAAAAAAGCTGGAGGTAGACACTTTTACATTTCACACATTAAATGAGGAATTTTTCTCTTCCAATATTTTATATCATCTTTATGGATTTCTTTACATGACAACCACCTACAAGATATTCAAGATGCCAAAAAATATATTACATAACAAGTAAAACAAATAGCAAATATAATATCTATACAACAAACTGAACAAATATCACTACTTACCTCATGTATTCCAAGATCATTTATGACTTGCTTGACATTATTGTCGAAGTCGTCTAGGAGAGATAGAGGTAGAATGTACTGCAACAATTATAAAATTATCTTTTCATTTTTTTGTAACATAATATAATGAAAAGTACACATACGCATAGTACTTAAATACATACTAAAAACACAAAAACATGAATTACCTTAATTAAGGTATGCCAATCATGCATTTTCATCTTTGGCCCAAATTCACTTTTTTTTGATATGAGATTGTTTATGTTCGCAACAAATCCTGTGGAACTCAAATTTTTTGTATGACTTCTTTTATAGCATTGCTTTGCTGGTCCGTTAATAACCAAGGAAGCTCACTTATATTAATTTGGTCTCCATGGCTATTTGATTGAAGGACATTTATCATTGCATGATTGGAATCCTGAATGTCACTACATATTTTGATAATTTTTTCTTTGTCACGCTTTCCATCCAATATTTTCCATAATGTCTCTGTTATATTATTTCCAATATGCTTACTATCAAACAAATGAACAATTTGTAACTGCTCATAGTAGGGCAACCTACTAAATTGTCCGGGATAACATTTTAGTCCCTCAGGAAGGTGGTCATTTATGCCTTCACGACCTTCATGATCATCAATCACATCATCAGTAAACAAAACAAAATAGAAAAGATGTTTTATGACAAACCAATAGATGGAATGGCATTACCTTGATGATTAATTCCATTATATTCCAACTTCCACAGGTGAGGTGTCATTCTTCATGGCTTTGATGTATTCTCTTCTTTCCCATTGAAAATATGTTTTTCAGTATTTTGATACTTATGATTTTTGTGGAGAAAGTTCCTATACTCATCAAACGCCTGCTTTCCTAAACTTTTTGAATGACAAGATTTCATCTTTGGACCACAAACAGGACATGCAAAATTTCCCTTTGTTTGAAGACCTACAAGATAATGTATAATTGGATTAAATATGATAATTTTTTGAATTATATTGTTCATGCACAACTTAAAAACTATAACATACAACCAAAATGTGTTAGCCCTGGGGCATCGTGTTAGGCTCAATATGAAAAGCTAATGTACTGAGAGGGGAGGGGTGAATTAGTACTTCAAAACCTTTCAACAACAATATCTTTACTGTTATGCATAAACCAAAAACTGCCGCAACATACCATAAAGCTAAAACAAATAAATAACAATCATACATGATTCACTCCATAACACATATATTTTGGTTACACAAAAACTCTTGGTTAGAGAGAAAAACTGCGGTGGGGATGGCACCGACAACTTCACTACTGCAATAATAAAGAGTGCTCGGTTAGAGCTACATGTTCAGCTATTTCTGATAGCTTACCCTATTAGGAGTATTAAGATCTTTAGATCTACCTTGCTAAAGGATTTTACAACACTTATTCTAAATGTTGTACCTGGTTAAAGGCTTTACAATTTATAGACTTTGTTAGAGTCTTTTACCCTGTTAAAGGTTTCTCTTACAACTTCAAAATATTACAATAAATCATTACAAATATCTGTAACTTTACATATGGAATGTTATAGTAGATACTATGTGCTCATAATAAGATTACCTTGCTTATAGCATACCTCAGTAACCCATAAAGTAACTCGGTAAACCCTTTTGTTTACTCCATTCTTTGACTGTTCTTTGAAATCCTTCTTGGTGACCTCTGTGTCTCTGTAACAGTCATAACACTTAGTGCTTTCTTATGTATTACACATGTCTTTCTTCATACACCTCTATCTCTCTCTCTTAGTCACACTACATGTATATATCTAATCTCAATCCATGTTTTATAAATAGATCTCTTATGTCAGTGATCTGATTCATTGCTTTGATCTTACAAACATGATTTATTGAATGAATAACCATACAAAATATTTCATTGGTTAGATGACCTCAAAATCATACACAATCCTTAAGTGCAATTTCCAATGTGATAACGGTTCTATGTTCCTTGATCTTGTAACATGTTTCCACATGCGTGTCTAGGTTCAATGAATCTGGTAAAATGTTTCACTTGATGTATATCAACTTGGTGTATCATTTTTGTTGCTCAGTAGACATGGAATGATACTTGGTAGTCAGCTCAGTGTATACTGGGCTCTGTGAATACTTTCTTCTTTAACTGACTATTCTATGCATACCGACTGAATGTTTCGGTAGAGGTAACCGGCTAGAGTATATAGAATGAATTTGGATATAAAACTAATGGCATCTTAATAAGTAGTAACAATCTCCCCTTTTGACATTAGTTGAGATGTTTGACAAAACTACTTTCAAAGTCATAACTCAAAAAATCTATATACTTGCAAAATTTGACTAAACAAATAGTGTATACATTAGTCAATAAAATAGTATATTTAGATATACTCCCCTTATCACTATACTGTACAAAACTTTGATTTTGCATGCTCAGTGATCAATGTTCTGTGATAACTGCTTGGTTCACTGCTCTATTTTTAATTCACTGTCAAAATTTGAATACTCTGTCCTGCTCGGTATATACTCGATATATACTCCCCCTGTATACTACATTCCCCTGTATACTTTGATATGATACTCACTCCCCCTTTTTGACAAATATCAAGACTTAGTTACCATTCGGTGGTGGCAACTAGTCAAAAATGAATTTGTACTCTGTCTTTGCATCGGTGAGAGCGGCAGAGAGGGCATCCTTAACACTATCCATGAGTGAATTTTGCCCTTGAATGTTAGCTAACAATGAAATGAGTCCATCTAAGGTGCTTCCCTCTTGCTGAGTGGATAGGGAGGTAGCTTTTTTTATCTATTCTTGGACGGATGAAAGATGAGGAATGAATAATGTTTGAAGTGTCATTATGTCCATCCTTATCTTGTGTTCTTCATTCCTTAGTTCCAATTGTTGAGCCATGAGTTGTTGTAGCTTGGTATAAATTTTTTGAATGGAATTAGGCTCAGTGGTCAACTTATTTGAGAGATCGATGATCTCTTTCTCAATTGCTTCTGTTTTATTTTTGATGTCCTTAATGAATAGAGAATGTACAGAGTATTTGAAATAAATAAAGAATGTGCTTGAGTTGAGGGGACAACTCAACAATAAATTTGACAAGTTTAACTTTTCCAATGGCAATAGCTTTTTGTACCTCTTCAATCATTTTAGCAATGAGTTCCTTGTCCTTTAACTTGCTCAAATATTTAGATGCATCTACTCTAGATGTCTCTATCTTGGTTAGGAGTTCATCCAGTTGAATGTGGATGGCTGCATCTTTGGTTACTGTAGCTTCAGGTAGCATATTGGTTAAGAGTGCTTTTACCTTCTAAAGTACTTTATTTTTCTTTTGAATAGCCATTTGCTTCTCCTATTCGGCTTTGGCTTTGCATAGTTCTCTGAATTCAATGAGTGCTTGCCCCTTTAATTTGGATATATCAACATTGGGCAACACTATTGGTTTTAACAAATCTAATTTGAAACTATGCTTTTTCATCTTCTTTTCTTTACCTTTCTGTGGTTGGAGTAAAACAATGGCTTGTGAGGCTTGTTGACCCTCGGTAGGTTGCTCAGTAGAGGCAACACTTTGGTTGATTTTTTTAGTCTCTGATGTAGCCTTTGTTGTGTCTGTGGGGGCTTCAATGCTTGGGGTCTCAGATGTAACTGTAGCTAGGAAATCAGAAATCATCAAAGCAAATATAGGAATTTGGACTAGTTCAATCACGAAAACTGAAATGCAGTGATAACAATCCTAATTACATCCAATAGAGACATGAAAGCAAACATTCAAGATTAAAACTAAGCAAACCAAATGTAGATCTGAATATCTCCATCATGTGGCTCCATTGTCCTTCTTTCTCCTTCAAATAGCTTTGTTGTGGATCTCACCTACAAGTGCATACACATGAGATGAAAGTAAGTAGACAAGATAGAAGCACAAGAATACTCAAAGCGTGATTGATTCGACAAAGTGATTCAAAAATGCGATCAACTGGGGCCTTTGATTGAAGAAATTCATCCAATTTATAGATAAATTGGAGAAAAGACAAGATTAGCATGAAAGTGATTCGAATAGAAATTCAAATCAAGAATAGCAAAAATGACAAGTGTATGACAAATTGCTATGCAAGGACTTATGACAATTTATGACAAATTGCTATGCAAGGATTTATGACAATATTTTGAAATAGAAATAGATTTAGGAATTTAGGAGAAATTAGAAAATTAGGTTAGAAATGATGACTTGGAATTTAGGAAATTGATGCAAATTAGGTAAATTAATTAATAATTTCTCATTCATTAATTAATTTACAAAAATAGGAGGAATTAATTAGCCAATTAAATAAACATTTAATTGTGACAAGAATACTTAGGATAAATCAATAAATTATTTAACCTAAAAAGAAAATGGAGAGAAAATGACAAACAAGGTTAAATGAATAAATCATGAAACCCTAGAAGATAAATTAGAAATGCAAGGAAGACAATTAGGTCTTGATATAAAATTGATTTGATCTCGATTCGATCATGATTTTGAATTGATAAATGATTTGATTGATAAATGCGCCAATTTACGAGGAATAATGACAAATTGATCCAAATTAACACAATTGAGAAGGACGACGATCGATGACAAATCGATCGCAAAATGACAAGATTGAAAATGATAACGATCGATGACAAATCGATCACAAAATGACAAGATTGACAAGAGGACAAAACCCTAATTAGGATTGACGATGTCCAAAATGATGACAAATTAGCATGCACATTGATGCGACAAGATAAGATTGACCAAAATCATGACTGAAGATTGTTGTCGACAAGACCAATTTCAAAAGCGAGATAACTGAAGAATGCAGAAGAAAGACTCGATGCTCACAAATGATAAAGACCAAGTGCATGACATAGGAGAAATGTTAATGCGACACAAACCCTAAAATAAGGCAATGCGTAAATGTTAAAGTATGATTCTGCAAGCGTTGACCATTTTTAGGTGTCTACAGTAACATTTTTAGTGCTGGAAGGAGCTTGAGAGGTCTGTTCTTGAGAAGTACCTTCTCTTGCTGTTGTCTTGTGACCTTTTGTGCTTTGCTCTGTATCCTTGGGGGCCTTGGTTGAAATAGGCTAATTGATCAGAGGATAGGGCTGAACTTGCTCCAAAACTGATTTACTAGATACAAGTTGGGAATAAGCATTCCCTTCTATCATTTCCTATTCAGGTGCCTCTGTATCCATGATATCTTCATCTACTTGTATAGTGATAGTAGGGTCCTGCTCGGTGATATCAGGATCTTTCTCAGTGACATCAACTATTTCAACTTCAGCTTGCTCACCATCATTCTTGATTTTAAATATTTCCTACCATTTTTCCTTGGTCTCATTCTCTACATCCAAGTAAAGGCCATTCATCAATTTCAAAGCTCTTTTCTTGACTAGGAATTTTGTGTGGCAGTTTGTCAGATGTTCGGTAATCTCATCTACTGACATGTCTAGTAAAAGATGTACCAGACTTCTTTCTCTCATCTGTTTCTCCATATCCATGGCATACTTCCATCTATTGTCAATATGCAAATATAATTCATTTGGAAGTGACTTAGATAATTCCAATGGAGCCAATCAAAATTTCAATAGTGTGTAGATGACAACTTCTTCTATTTGTCTCTTTTCATCATCAAATCTGGATTCATACTTAACGTATCTGAATGCTCTAAATCCACCATATTGCTTCAGATTAGCACAAAAAATTTCAACACTATGTACATTTACCTTTTTGCTCTTGACAATCTGAAATTTACTTGCATCTTCAGATTCGGTGTCACTAGACTCTTTTACCAAAATGAGTCTCCGAGTAGATTTCTTGCAAGTTTTTGTTACCTTTGGTGTGGCAACACTCTTTGTTTTCTTACTCGGTGAAGCTGCAGATGCTCTTGTGTTAGGTCGGTTAGCAGGAGGAGTCGGTGATACCTTTGATGTATCATGTTTCTTTCTTTTCAACACTTTTCCCTTAGGCAATTCGGTGCTCAGTGTTATAGCTGCCTCTTGGGCTTCAGATTCCTCTTCGGTGATTACTATAGTGTCTTTGATAGGTGTGGAGGAAGAACCTTCTCCAAATTTCTCTGTTAATGTCTCAATCATCTGTGTTGCCTTCCTTGTAGCTTTGGGTACTACAATGCTCATTTTTACTTTTTCTTTCACTTCTTCATATGTTCCATACCTTAGATCGGTAGCATACCTTGGTAATGTCAGAAAAGCATCTATTTGTTGTTGTGTTATGTCAAAATCGATCTCATAACCCATTGGTGGCAAATATTGAGTTCTTGGTTCCACAACATTCACATAACAGTAATCAGTGTCCACTTCAAAACATATGTCATCCTTGTATTTCTCCACTAGCTTGGGTGGAATCCGGTACCTGTTATGCATCCTTTCCTGAAACTTGCTGAAATAATCATCCATAATATCATTAAAATTATCACCTAGCTTCTTGATGAAGTCATTGATCTGATGGGTGATTGGTCGGTGTAGCTCCCAAACAACTTTACCAACTGATGGAAAGGATTTTTCAAAATAGAAAAACATGCATATTAACAGTGATCCAAACTTTAGTGCATTGGCCGAATTGTTCTTCTTTGGTTTCCTTATGGTGTTCAGATTCTCAAACAAGTTTTTTAGCAACACCTCACATAAATCAATTTTCATGCCTTTCTTCACAATTTTATATGCTAAGTGTACTGCTGCACAGGATACATTGTTTTCCCTTGCTAATTGGAAGAAACAATAACCTATTACTCTAATGGCAAACTTTAGTTCTGCATCAGTGACATTGTTCAATTTCAGTCCTCTGCAATCAGATTCTACTCCGGTTAAACTGATCAATTCCTTTTGTGATATCATTTTCTAATCTTGGGCATGATCATAAATGGGGTAACCGGTGATCAAATGAATGATTTCCTTGGTGATCTTAAATGGTTTCTCTTCTAGCCACATGAAGTCATCATGAACTCTGTTTAAAACAAACTTGACCCATTGGGGTTTGAAGACATGGGGATAGGTTAGGGCTTCAGTCAATCCCTTGATCTTAATGTGCTCATACTTGCTATCCATTTTACCATCGGTGCACAATTCATCATATGTGTCTTTGATTTCAATGTGACCTAGTTCTTCAACTCGACATTTGGTAAAGAATCTCACATCCTCGACTAATAAAACTCTATCCGGGATGAGTGAAAATGCAGTTTTGTCATCCGGTTCAGATGCAATTTTGGGAGTTAAAGAGTATTTTAGTGAGGGCTTTTTGATGTTCTCAACAACAATAGGATTTTGGATCTTAGGTGCCATTGCAGATTTCAGATAAGAATTAACAAAAGATCCTTAGGGTTTGAAGATTTTCAAACGGCAAATGCTTCACAATTAGTAGATAATAACAACTTGATATGATCAGTAAACTAGCTTAACAATGCATTGAGATTGATGTAATACCTTTGAAATTCGCTCAGGAGGTGATTTGATCGCCTTTGATTCGCTTTACTATGCTTTCTTGAAAACTTGGCGAGTGAAAAATGACCGCATAAATGCTTTAAGTACACAATATACCTTATCGGGCTTCGTGCAGGTTAGGTCAAAAACATTAAATGTACTTGGTTCCACTAAACTTTCTTTCCTTTTTGTGCTTTAACCGAGTAACCAGACTTTCTTCATTTACCGACTTGACAGGCTTCCTGTATTCACCAACTTGACAATCTTCCTGTAAAGTGCTCCAAAAGACTTTGATAGAATTTCAAACTTACTAATACATCTTAGTTATGTAGATTTTGAATTAAGTACATAATAAAATAGGAACTGTTAAGATTTAATCTTTGAGAGAATGCAGTCTCTTCATACCTTTACCGATTGATTTGGAATAAGTGCACCTAACTCGGTAGATAAGGTGCTTTCTTCATTTGACACAATTTCCTTCTTTTTCCAAATCATCTGTAATTTTCCTTTTATTTCTTCAGTGTCTCCTCTAGGTTTATCTCTACAATCTCTAGCCAAGTGTCCAACTTTATGACAATGAAAACATCCCATACCAGGATTTCTTCATGATCTTCAATTGTTCATTTTAAACCTTATAAAGCAGCTGGCACTTATATGTCCATATCTTCCACAACATTCACACCATATCCTTGTATTGTAATCCCATGGTACTGTAGAATACTGTCGGTATGGATCTATGTGAGTTCGATAACCTCTAGTATTTGCTTGGTGTCCAGACCACATATAGTTCTTTTGCTTAAGCCAACACTTCTTGGTACTATGTTCATATCTATTGCAGTTTTTACAAATCCCTTTGAATTTTGCTTTCTGATAATTGTTAACAGACTTTGTCCTACATTGATTAGATGTGTGACCATATTTATTGCAATTGTAACAATAACCATTAGACTTAGTGACATTCAATTGCTTACCTTTTCTAATTTGGCACAAGTTAGTAGTATGACCTTGATTTCCACAGTAGTTGCAAATAGGCTTCTTTCCTTTGATATTCTTCTTATTTCTAGCTTGCTTTGATGATTCTCCTTTCTCAGTAGTATGAATTCCCTACTTGGTAGAGTCTTTTCCTTTGTAACCAAGTCCTGCATCTTTGTTGGGTCTTCTTGTATTTAGTTGCTCATCCAACATCTTTGATGCTTCATAACTCCTTTTTAGTGTTTCCTTGGATTTCTTTTCTATTTCAAGTTCATCGGTCAACCTTGATACTTCAAGTTTCAATGCTTGATTCTCATTATCTTTCATATTTGCTTCATGATGTGCATATCCTAATTGATCTGACAGATTTTGTTGAATCCCACTCAACCTTGTGATTTCATCATTCTTTTCAGATACTAATGCTTCAAGCTATTGTTTTCTCTTTCTAGATCTCTTACTTTATCTTTAGTTGTCCTCAGTGCATCAAGATTTTCAGTCATATGTGTGCTGAAATGTTCATGTCCTCTTTTCATTTCTTTTAGCTGATCAGCCAGTGCTTTGTTCTTTTCTTTCAGTACTCCAATCATTTCTTCAGTCCCTTCAGATATAGTGTTCTCAGATGATGTTTCAGTTTGTTCAACTAGCTCTTGAGAGTCCTGTAAATCATCAAACAATCTTCTTCTCACTTTCAATGATTTTTGCATTTGTCTTTGCATGTTTGCAAGCACTTGATTAGCATGATCCAACTCTTCTTGCAAATACACAATTTTCTAAGATTGTTTATAGCCTTCCATTGATAAGATCTTTCTCTTTAGGCTATTAAACTCTTTTCCAAGATTCAAGCTCTGATACCAATTATTAGGCCCAATATGGAAAGCTAATGTATTGAGAGGGGAGGGGTGAATCAGTACTTTAAAACCTTTCAACAACAATATCTTTACTATTATGCATAAACCAAAAACAGTTGCAACATAACATAAAGCTAAAATAAATAAATAACAATCATACATGATTCACTCCATAACACACATATTTTGGTTACACAAAAACTCTTGGTTAGAGAGAAAAACTATGGTGGGGATGGCACCCACAACTTCACTACTGCAATAATAAAGAGTGCTCGATTAGAGCTACATGTTTATCTATTTCTGATAGCTTACCCTGTTAGGAGTATTAAGATCTTTAGATCTGCCTTGCTAAAGGATTTTACAACACTTATTCTAAATGTTGTACCTGGTTAAAGGCTTTACAATTTATAGACTTTGTTAGAGTCTTTTAGCCTGTTAAAGGTTTCTCTTACAACTTCAAAATATTACAATAAATCATTACAAATATATGCAACTTTACATCTGGAATGTTATAGCAGATACTATGTGCTCATAATAAGATTACCTTGCTTATAGCATACCTCGGTAACCCATAAAGTAACTTGGCAAACCCTTAAGTTTACTTTGTTCTTTAACTGTTCTTTGAAATCCTTCTTGGTGACCTTTGTGTCTCTGTAACAGTCATAACACTTAGTGATTTTTTATGTATTACACATGTCTTTCTTCATACACCTCTATATCTCTCTCTCAGTCACACTACATGTATATATCTGATCTCAATCCATGTTGTATAGATAGATCTCTTATGTTGATGATCTGATTCATTGCTTCGATCTTACAAACATGATTTATTGAATGAATAAACATACAAAATATTTCACTGGTTAGATGACCTCAAAATCATACACAATCCTTAAGTGCAATTTCCAATGTGATAACGGTTCTATGTTCCTCGATCTTGTAACACATTTCCACATGTGTGTCTAGGTTCAATGAATCTAGTAAAACGTTTCACTTGGTGTATCATTGTTGCTACTCGGTAGACATGGAATGATACTCGGTAGTTAGCTCGGTGTATACTGGGCTCTGTGAATACTTTCTTCTTTAATTGACTGTTCTGTGCATACCGACTAAATGTTTCGGTAGAGGTAACTGACTAGAGTATATAGAATGACTTTGGATATAAAACTAATGCAACTTAATAAGTAGTAACACATCATGTATTGTCCATAGAAGCATCACATGGAATTGAAATTGTCTTTGTCCTATTGGTCTAGAGACGTCATACATAGTGACACCATTCCATAACTCCAACAACTTGTTGATAAGAGGATCGATATATACATTCATATATTTAACTTGGTACTTACATAATTATTATGACCATTTTACTGCAATATTTATAATTAAATTTAGACTACTATATTTAAATGATAAAATACTTGGAACAATCATTGCCAACATTATGTGCTCCCTCTTTATTGACATCCATGGAGGAATGTTATTGTTGATAACAAAAATAGACCACACTGAGTAAACAAATCTCATCTCTCCAAATGGATTGACATCGTCCGCTGCCAATGAAAGCCTAAGATTACGAGGTTCTTCTTTAAAGTGTGGCCACTTTTCCTCTATGTCCATAAATGCTGAACAATCCACAAGCATTCAAATAATGTCATCTCAACCTATTGCGTGCATGGTAATCCATAAATTGTGCCAAGCTGGTGCACTTGAATAATCATTGTATACGTGGAATAATGGGAATATAGCGAAGAACCTTGCAAGGAACCCTTTTTGCTATTTGATCTATTCAATATCTATTGATATGACATTCGGGGCATTCAGTTCAAAATTCATGTTGTTTGTGATATATCCATGTCCATCCACTTCAAAAACCATATTCTCCGAGTTGTGTTGATCCATACCATGTGCTTCGGGGTGCTCGACCTATATAAAATTGATAAACATAAATAAACCATGATCATGATCTCATCATCACGTGATTTATTATGTATATAAATTGTTAAAATGATATAATGAAAAACTTACCAATGGATGATAATCATGTCCACCTTCAATGTGACCATGCAGCCTACAATGTTTCTTCGTTGTTTTGATTAGAAGTCTTCTAGTCTTTAACCCCTTAAAAATTTTGCAGGGACAATCACATTTTCCATCACCTTTTCTTTTCAAGTTAGACCACAATCTAGCAATTGTCTCCTTATTTAGTTGTTCATTGATATTATCTGACATGGTCTTTCTTCACAGGAAAGAAAATCGGGCTATAGAACTAATTATTTAGAAGTTGAAATGTTAGTTATGAAATCACGTTTCAGTATAATATACCAAATTAAATTACTTGAAAATAGAAATTATCATCATTGAACCAAAACCATTTAACTCTTCTTTTTCATCTCAAAACATATCTAATGGCTTTGTGGTATGCAATCCTTGTATAATATATTAATTTGACTAATGTATAATTGGGGTAATCCATGAGTGTCTAATGTGAATTCAGTATCCTAAACATTGGAGAGACCTTATCTGACTTGCCTAATCAATGTGGTTGCTATCCTAATATGAAATACTGAGTTCTACCCTTGCCTCTGCGTCAAACTTCTCACATCATGTTTCTTCAACAAAACACACTAATATGAATTGAGCCAACACCATGTGGATAGGGTCAAGTATCATGGTAGCTAATCATACTACATGAAGATAGGGTTCACGCATAAGTGTTGGCTCTCAACAATGCCACACTTCCAAAATTGTCAGTCTCAAGACTTGTCCTATTGGGTGAGCACTCATTGATGGCCACAAGGCCAAATCAATGTATGTAGGCTTCAAACTCCTAACTCTAGGCTAGGAGGACCCTACAGAAGGTCTATGAACACTCACTTGGTATTACAATAGAAAGAGCCTTCCTCTAGAACTTTGTTTGCAACACACACATCAATATTGGTAATAATTGTTATGATGGATGGTCTATTAGGACAGTAAATGAAATGCTTATTCTTTTTCCACCCTTTGAAACTACAACAAGGTATTTGACTTGGCAGGGTCCCCACGAATCACTTCAACAACAAACATTAGGCAATTCAACCTTTTGCCTTCTCAATGCATTTTTTTTGTCTTTCACTGGTTTTCTCAGTCCGATACATAAGGATATCAGACCTTTCATGACATCATCACATGCACCTTCCAATATGTAGTCCTTTCATATTTTAGGTGCCTACACACTATGTTGTTGTTAAGTATTGATGTAGTCTTAAGACATCTCATGACTCCATTACGTGTCCACACTTGGGTTTACAAACACAACTCTGTCAAAACAAAAATAATATTAGTAGTAAAACTATGACTCTGACAATCAATACCCTTAGGACAGTCATAGAAATTTAATCTATTTCATTTGGTTTTGATCAACAAACCCTTCCGAAGGTTGCATAGGGTCCCCTCACCCCTCTCTCTATCATCAACCACTTCAAAATACCAATCGCTTGGTCTTCCCACCAAATTCTTCCCTGATATGATACATAGCATGAAAAAAGGTCTATCATCAAGCATGATATGATACATAGCATGAAAAAATGCACATAAAACCCCAATTTCATTAAGAAAAACTCTTGGATGGCATGCAAAAGGCCTATTTATTCCCATACAAGTATGTTGCAACCTCAAACCACCATAAAATAACTTTCCAACCATATTTTAAAGAAGTTTCTACAAGAAATGCAAAAGTTGTCATGGCAATATGACAACTTTTTTCCCAATGGACCTCAAATTTTCACAATTAGGTCTCTATTTGTTGTTAGAATACGATCTATGACTAAGTATTAGAGGATCTTACTAACCTGGGTATCATTCTTTTATGCGTCTTTGACATGACTCCAAGTAACTATATAAGGATCTTACTAGTCCTAGATCTATGCCTTGTCTTTTTGATATGGTTCCTAGTGAGAATATATGAATCTTACTAGTTCTAAATGTCATAACTTTGTGTTTTGCATGCTTCATGTGTGTTACCAATGTTACTCATATTACTCACTTTGTACTTCACTTTTATCTCAATATTGTAGATTGACAATATCATAAGTCTTGGGAGCTACCACCTTTCCAAACTTGTAGTCATCTTGACTCTTCAATATCTTGGAGAAAGAATATTTGGTTTCTCCATATTTTCCCAAGAGTACATGAGCATAATTTCATACTCTTGCTAAGAGGGGGCTAAATATTGCATCATAAGTTGTATCTCTTTAAAAATATACACTAAGTTTGGACTCAATTTAAGTGGTTGTGCCTTCTTTATGCCTAATTGTACTTAGGTTTGATAATGTTTCCATAAATTTGGTTCATTCCCTTATTCATGATGTTCCTCATGGCTCATTTTTATAGGACTAGGGTCTTGGGAACCCTTATTCATGGAAATTGGACCTTAAATTTGAAAGATGAATGTTGGATTCGCAAATGGTAGGAATTTCCTCTCCAAATTTGGACTTTTGCAAAAGTTCAATTTGAAAATGTGCAAGGACCATCCATATAAGGTCCATCTTGAAAATTAAATGATAATACCATCCACGCATATTAAATGATATAGTCAAGTAATAAAGAAGGAAAACCATTTCCTGAAGTTGTCAAATGATTTTAAAGATGCACAACAATCCACTAAATGCAATTCACTAAAAAATAAAACAAAGTATGCTACAAGATAGTGGGTAAGATGCAAGGAATGAAGTTAAATAGACAAAGAAAAACCATGAATATTACCAAGTCAAAAGGAGTAGCTATGACGTCTTAGGTGTTTTTTCACTTGCATAAATTAGACTTCTTAAGGATAGAAACACATTTAGATAGTATTATGAAGTCTTTTTGATGATTTTTGAAGTAGTTGAAGGAATGGCTTATTTTAGTTATATCTAACCCAAGACAATTTCAGCTCAAAGTAAGGAATAAAACCTTATGTCCTATAAGTTTGGGAAGCTAATTGAGTAGTTGGATAAGGTGGAGCATGACTATAGGGTAGTCTTGAGACACTTTTAACTCGATTAGAACATGTACCAAGTATCTAGGAACTTACAAAGCCAATTCAACCATATTTCAAGTGAAAATGCAACAAAAGGAGTAAAAGCTTTGAATACACCTCAAAAACCACTCCTAGGTGGCCAAGTAGGTGGAAATAGTCTTTTCCAACATTTTTTTTCTTCATAGATGCAGCCCTATATTCTCTTTATTATTTGAGATGAGAAATACATTGTTGGCAGTTTCATTATTACCCAGTCTAGTATCGATCTGATATTGATACTGTCATAAAAAGAGTGACTATCCTACGTGCTTGATACTATCATAAAAACTGAGTGTTGCAGTAGTGAATCTTCCTTTGACCACTAGGTGGTTGGGAGGGTAAAGACCCATGGTGGTATATGTTGAGTGGTTCTTGTAAGAGTATCCGAAAGTACATTTGTTTTTGTATATCTAGTACATTTTGTGAGTTGAGTACCAGGGGGATTAGAAGACACAGTTGAAGGAGGATTTGTGTGAATAAGGGTTGAGGGTGTTGGTAGTGATTGAATGTTGGAGAGTTGGATTGTGACTTTGACATGTTTATTTGTCCTATTTGAGTGTGATTCAATGGTTGCGTGAGGGTTGGTGAGTATGGGTGTGTTTTGGGGTATTGAATCCTTTTGAGTAACTTGTGGCCTTGCAAGGGGTCTTGTGAGTAAGTGAAGGGTTGACACCTAATTGAATAGGTGAGTTGGGAAAAATATCTCCCTTGTTGGTTGAGTTTATTATATTCTCTGCATCAGCATGCCTTTTCTCTATCAATCCATTCAAACTTCCACCCAAAGATTCAATCTTGTCAAAGTTCAAAATAAATTCCCTTGTTGTCCTTACTATCTTGCATCAACTTTCATATCACTAGGTAGTATTTTGCTTAGAACTATCATCTTTCATGGTAGGATACCATCTCAGTCCCTTGAGTTAAGTTAGCTTTCCTTTAGAATTTATCATTTCCTTATCAATTTGTTCAAGGGGAAAATGTCACTAATCAAGTTGAAATGTCGATTTCTCAATCTGCCTAAGCTAAAAGGTTAAAACCAATTGCAAAAGATAGAACAAGGCTACAAGAAAATGAATCATCAGTATTACCTAAACCCACATTATCAACAAAATCTAGAAATAACCTTGTATGTAAATAATGTATCATGCCAAAATTGCCAATTCTAACATGAAAATGAGACCAAGGAAATCTCTAGAACAACTACTACTATTCATTCACATGTTCTTTATTAACCTCAATCACCATGAAAGATGCACAAATTGATTATAACAAAGAAGATGTTTCATAAATGTAAATATTAATTCAGGACTAAGGAAACTGAAAGAAATAAAAGAATACCAAGCAAACAAAAAAGACTACCAATACCATTGCAAACTATGAACTTCATTTCCATTAATTATTCAAAATATACTAGCAAAGCACAAGTATTCAATCTACAACTTGTTAGGTCCAACAATGAAAGCTAATGTACTGAGAGGGGAGGGGCGAATCAGTACTTCAAAACTTTTCTTTAAAAACAATCTTACTGATTAACATAAACTATAAACTATTGATCTCATAATATAAAGCTAACACATAATTATAGAAATGACATTCATACACATTTCACTTCATAACACAAATATTTTGGTTATGCAGAAACTCTTTGTTAGAGAGAAAAACTATGGTGGGGATGGCACCCAGAACTTCACTATTGCAATAATAAAGGTTGCTCGGTTAGAGCTACGTGTTTAGCTATTTCTGATAGCTTACCCTATTAGGAGTATCAAGATCTTTAGATCTACCTTGCTAAAGGATTTCACAACACTTATACAAAATGTTGCACCTGGTTAAAGGCTTTACAATTTATAGACTTTGTTAGAGTCTTTTACCCTATTAAAGGTTTCTATTACAACTCAAATGATTCAATAAAATCTTTACAAATATCTGCAACTTTAAATCTGAAATGTTATAGCAGATTCTATGTGCTCAATATGAAATTACCTTACTCATAGCATACCTCGGTAATTGATAAATCAACTCGGTAAACCCTTCTATTTACTTTGTCCCTTAAAATGTTCTCTGAAGACTTTCTCGGTGACCTTTGAATATCTCTATCAGTCGTAAAAGTCACAACTCAATGTGTCCTCTTATGATTTTCCTTTTAACTCTTCTATCACACATGTCTCTCTCTTTGATTCTCAAATCACTCTGTATAAATAGATCTCTAGGACAATGATCTGTTTATGTTTCGATCTTACAAACAAGATTCATCGAATGAATAAACATAGAAATTATTTCATTGGATAAACTTCCTCAAAATCATACAAAATCTTGAAGTGCAATTTCCTATGTGATAACGGTTCCCTGTTCCTCGATTCTTGTAACATATTTCCACATATGTGTCCAAGTTCATTGAATCTGGTAACACATTTCTACTCAGTTCAGATTACTCAGTATACCTTCTTTGCTGCTCAGTAGACATAGAACATTACTCAGTAGACAACTCAGTGTATACTTAACTTTGTAACTCCTTCTATAACTGACTACTTTAG
The DNA here is from genome assembly GCF_030272615.1 of Cryptomeria japonica. Lineage (NCBI taxonomy): Eukaryota > Viridiplantae > Streptophyta > Pinopsida > Cupressales > Cupressaceae > Cryptomeria > Cryptomeria japonica. Next base: position 358,058,444 of record NC_081407.1, on the reverse strand, counting down.
TGCTTACCGACTGAATATTTCGATAGTATTAATTGACTAGAGTATATAGGATGACTTTGGACATAAAACTAATGACAACTTAGTAAATAATAACAATCTCCCCTTTTGACATTAGTTTGGTATGTTTGACAAAACTCCTTTCAAAGTCATAACTCAAAATCTATATACTTACAAAATTTGACTAAAATGACAATATATACAATTGTCAATGAATAGTAACATACTCAAATATATACTCCCCTTATCAATATACTATACATAACTTAATTTGTATGCTCCTATGATCAATGCTCAGTGTTCACTGCTCTGTGTTCTATGCTCCCCCTGTCAAATTCAACTATACATTTAGATACTTTGTTCTGCTACAGTACACTCCCTCTTATACTCAGTATACTCCCCCTTTTTGACAAACATCAGAACTAGTTACCATTAGGTGGAGGCAGCTAGTCAAAAATAGATTTATACTTTGTACTAGCGTCAATGAGAGCAGTGGAGAGTGCATCCTTGACACTATCCATTAGGGAATTCTGAGCTATAATATCAGCTAACAGTGAAATCAAACCATCTAAAGTGCTTCCCTCTTATTGAGTGGATAAGTGGGTAGCTCGGTTGATCTGCTCTTGGACTGATGATAAGTAGGGAATAAATAAGGTTTGAAGAGTCATGATATCCATCCTTATTTTGTGCTCTTCATTCCGAAGTTCTAACTATTGAGCCATAAGAGTTTGTAGGTTGGTATAGAAATTCTGAACAAAATTTGGCTTGGTGGTCAATTTATTGGAGAGATTGGTAATCTCTTGTTCAATAACTTTGGTCTTATGCTTGATATCCTTAATAAATAAGGAAAATGTATAGAGCTTCTGAAATAAATAAAGAATATGTTTCAGTTGAGGGGACAACTTAGCAATGAGTCTAACAAGCTTGACTTTACCTATGGCAATTGCTTTCTGCACTTCTTCAATCATTTTGGCAGTTAGCTCTTTGTCCTTCAACTTGCTAAGGTATTTTGATGCATCTACTCCTAATGCTTCTAATTTAGTGAGTAGTTCATCCAGTTGCATATGGATGGTAGCATCTTTATTCATGGTAGCTTCAGGTAGCATGTCTATCAATAATGCTTTCACCTTCTGAAGTACTCAGTTCTTCTTCTAAATAGCCATTTGTCTTTCTTGTTCTACTTTGGCTTTACATAGTTCTCCGAATTAAATAAGTTCTTGACCTTTCAGTTTTGAAATGTCAACATTTGGCAACACAATAGGTTTTGACAGATCTACCTTGAAACTATGCTTCTTCACTTTGTTTTCTTTGGATGATGAGGCTTTCACTGGTTGAATGAGTACAATGGCTATGGAGGCTTGTTCACCCTCAGTAGGTTGCTCGGTAGAGGCAACACTTTTGTCCGTTCCCTTAGCGTCTGATGTGTCCTTCGGTGATTCCTTGCTTGGGGTCTCAGTGGCAACAATTTCAGTGCATGCAAGTGCTTGAGAAGTCTGTTCCCCGGTGGTCTGAGAAGTAGATTCTCCTTTTGTAGACTGTTGACCCTCTTTTCCTTGATCAATATCCTAAGGTTTGTCGGTTGAAACTTGCTGAGTTACCGGAGGATAGGACTTGACTTGTTCCAAAACTGATTCACTTGATACCAGTTTGGCATAGGCATTTTCTTCTATCATCTCTTGTTCTTGTGCCTTAGTTTCCATGACATCCTCATCTTGTTGAATAGTTGAAGTAGGATCTTGCTCAGTAATGTCAACTATTTCAACGTCACCTTGAGTTTCTTCAGTCTAAATTCTGAAGATTTCTTGCCATTTTTCTTTTGTTTCCTTTTTGACTTCAATATAGAGTCCATTCATCATTTTCAAGGCTCTATGCTTCACTTGAAAATTTGTCTGGTAGTTTTTGAAATGGTTTCTAATATCATCTACCGACATGTCTGGAAAGAGATGTACTAAAACTCTTTCTCTTATCTGCTTCTCCGAGTCCATAGCATATTTCCATCTATTGTCAATGTGAGTATAATGCATTTGGAAGAAAATTACTTACTTCCAATGGAACTACTCAAAATTTGAGAAGTGTGCATACAACTAATTCTTCTATTTGCCTCTTCTCATCTTCTATTCTGGAGTCATATTTTACATACCTAAATGACCCGAATCCTCCATATTGTTTCAGTTTGGCACAAAAGTTGTCAACAATGTGTACATCTTCCTTTGTGCTTTTAACAATCTAAAATTTCTTTTTGTCTTCAGATTCTGTGTCACTTGACTCTTTATTCAAAATAAGTCTCCTGGTCAACTTTCTATAAGTCTTTGTAACTTTAGGCAATTCAACCTTTTTCTGCCTCTTACCGGGTGACACTGCAGATGATCTAGTGTTAGGTCATTTCACTGGTGGAGTCGGTGATACCTTAGGTGTATCTTGTTTTTTCCTTTTCAATATTTTTCCCTTTGGCAACTCGGTGTTCAGAGTAATTGTTGCTTCTTGAGACTTAGATTCTTCCTCAATTGTAAGTTGATCACTCTTGATAGGAGTGGAGGTAGAACCTTCTCCAAATTTCTCAGTTAGCACTTTGATCATTTTAGTGACTTTCCTTGTAGCCTTCAGTACTACTATGCTCATTTTTACTTTTTCTTTGACCTCTTCATAGGTACCATACCTGATCTCGGTAGCATTCCTAGGAAGTATCAAAAAGGCATCTATCTGTTGTTGAGAAATATCAAGATCCATCTCATAACCCATGGACGGTAGAGATTGAGTTCTAGGATCTACTACATTGATATAATAGTAGTTGGTGTCCACTTCAAAACATATATCATCCTTATATTTTTCCACTAACTAAGGTGGGATTCTGTACCTGTTATGCATCTTTTCTTGAAATTTGCTGAAGTATTCATCCATTATCTCATTGAAATTATCACCTAACTGATTGATAAAGTCATTTATTTGATGGGTGATTAGTCAGTGTAACTCCCAAACTATGTTACCGATTGATGGGAAGAATTTCTAAAAAATAAAAAAACATGCACACTAAGAGTGACCCAAATGTTAGTGTGTTTGCTGAGTTATTCTTCTTAGGTTTCCTTATAGTGTTGAGATTTTCAAATAGGTTTTTCAACAACGCTTCACATAGATCAATCTTCATACCCTTTTTTACAATCTTGTAGGCCAAATCTACAGTTGCACAAGGTACACTGTTTTCTCTTGCCAATTGAAGGAAATAATAATCGGTGACTCTAATTGCAAACTTTAGCTCTGCATCTGTAACATTATTCAATTTAAGACCTCTGCAATCAGACTCAACTCCGATTAAAGTTATCAATTCCTTCTGTGAAATCATTTTCTGTGCTCGAGCATGGTCATATATAGGGTATTCGGTTATTATGTGAATGATCTCCTTGGTGATTTTGAACGGTTTCTCTTCTAACCACATAAAGTCATCATGAACTCTGCTCAAAACAAATTTAACCCATTGGGGTTTGAAAACTCAAGGATAAGTTAGGGCTTCGGTCAATCCCTTGACTTTGATATGCTCATATTTTCTATCTAGGATTCCATTGGTGCATAACTCATCATACATGTCCTTGATCTCGGTATGACCTAGCTCTTCAACATGGAACTTGGTGTAGAATCTCACATCTTCAACCAATAGAACCCTATCTAGAATAAGAGAAAATGCAGTTTTCTCATCAGGTTCAGATGCAACTTTGGGAGGTAAGGGATACTTCAGTGAGGGCTTCTCAATAGTCTCAACTTCAATAGGTTTCTGCAACTTAGGAGCCATTTTAAACTTGGATTTCCATTAACAAAAGAGCTTAGGGTTTTAACTAACCAGAAAATGCTTTTGATTTAGTAAATATAATGTAGATGCTCACAACTGATATTGACCAGTTAACTGGCTTGAAAAATGTGTTTGAGATTGTTGTATAAATACCTTGAAATTCGCTCGGGAGTTGTTTGATCACCTTTGAATCACTTAGCTCTGCTCTTGATAACTGGTAAGTGTAAAATGACCTCACAAAGAACTTTAAGTACACATTTTACCTTATCAGGTTTTGTGCAGTTAGGTAAGAAAACATTAAATGCACTCGGTTCCACTAAACTGATTAACTTTGCTTTTACCGACTAGATAGGTTTCCTGCACTTACTGACTTCTCTGGTACTCCAAAAGACTAGACATAATTTCAAACTTGCTGATGCATCTTAGCTATGCAGATTTTGAAATTAAATACATGATAAAATAGGAACTGTTAAGATCTAACCTTGAGAGAATGCAGTCCCTTCATACCTTCACTGATTAATTTGAAGTAGATGCACCTAACTCAGTAGGTAAGATGCTTTCTTCATTTTTTGACTCAATTTCTTTCTTTTTCCAGATTTTTTGTAGTTTGATTTTTATCTCTTCAGTATCTCCTCTGGGTTGATCTCTACAATCTTTAGCCAAGTGACCAACTTTATGACAATGAAAGCATGCCATACCAGGATTTCTCCATGATCTTCGGTGGTTCATTCCAAATATTATCATGGAGTTGGCACTTATATGTCCATATCTTCCACAACATTCACACTATATCCTTGTATTGTAATCCCATGGTACTGTAGTATATTGTCGTTTAAGATCTGTGTGAGTTCGGTAGCTTCTAGTATTTTCTTGGTGTGAAGACCTCATATAGTTTTTCTTCTTAAACCAACACTTCTCGGTACTATGTCCATAGCTATTCCAGTTTTTGCAAAACCCCCTGAATTTTGCCTTCTGAAAATTGCTAGCAAACTTTGTCCTACATTGTTTAGGTGTGTGACCATACTTATTGCAATTGTAACAATAACCATTAGACCTAGTGACGTTCGGTTGCTCACCTTTTTTGATTTGGCACATGGTGGTAGTATGTCCTTGTTTTCCACAGTAGTTGCAAATAGGCTTCTTTCCTTTGATGTTCTCCTTATTTCTAGCTTGCTTTGCTGATTCCCCTCTCTCGGTGGTGTCGATCCCTTTCTCGGTAGAGTTTTTTCTTTTGTAACCGAGTCTTGCATCTTTGTTGGGTCTTCTTATATTTAGTTGCTCATCCAACATCCTTGATGCTTCATAACTTTTCTTTAGTGTTTCTTTTGATTTCCTCTCTGCTTCAAGTTCATTGGTCAACCTTGATAATTCAAGTTTCAATGCTTGATTCTCATTTTCTTTTAGATTTGCTTCATGATGTGCATAACCCAATTGATCAGAAAGATTATGTTGAATTCTAGTCATTCTTGTGATTTCATCATTCTTTTCAAACACCAATGCTTCTAGCTAGTGTTTTTCCCTTTCCATGTCTCTTATGTTATCCTTAGTTGTTCTTAATGCATCAAGATTTTCAGTCATCTGTGTGTTGAAATGTTCATGTTCTCTTTTCATTGCTTTCAGTTGTTTAGTCAGTGCTTTGTTCTTTTCTTTCACTTCTCCAATCATTGATTCAGTCTCTTCTGATATACTGTTCTCAGACGATGTTTCAATTTGTTCCACCAACTCTTGTGATTCCTGTAAATCATCAGACAACCTTCTTCTTACTTTTAGTGATCTTTGCATTTGTCTCTGCATATCTGCAATCACTTGATTAGCATGATCCAATTCTTCTTGAAGATTCACAATTCTCTACGATTGTTTGTAGCCTTCGATTGATGAGATCTTTCTCTTTAGGCTATTAAACCCTTTTCCAAGGTTGAAGCTCTGATACCAATTGTTAGGTCCAACAATGAAAGCTAATGTATTGAGAGGGGAGGGGTGAATCAGTACTTCAAAACTTTTCTTTAAAAACAATCTTACTGATAAACATAAACTGTAAACTGTTGATCTCATAATATAAAGCTAACACATAATTATAGAAATGACATTCATACACATTTCACTCCATAACACAAATATTTTGGTTACGCAGAAACTCTTTGTTAGAGAGAAAAACTATGGTGGGGATGACACCCACAACTTCACTACTGCAATAATAAAGGTTGCTCGGTTAGGGTTACATGTTTAGCTATTTCTGATAGCTTACCCTATTAGGAGCATCAAGATCTTTAGATCTACCTTGCTAAAGGATTTCACAACACTTATACAAAATGTTGCACCTGGTTAAAGGCTTTACAATTTATAGACTTTGTTAGAGTCTTTTACCCTGTTAAAGGTTTCTATTACAACTCAAATGATTCAATAAAATCTTTACAAATATCTGCAACTTTACATCTGAAATGTTATAGCAGATTCTATGTGCTCAATATGAAATTACCTTGCTCATAGCATACCTTGGTAATTGATAAATCAACTCGGTAAACCCTTCTGTTTACTCTGTCCCTTAAACTATTCTCTGAAGACTTTCTCGGTGACCTCTGAATATCTTTGTCAGTCGTAACAGTCACAACTCAATGTGTCCTCTTATGATTTTCCTTTTAACTCTTCTATCACACATGTCTCTCTCTTTGATTCTCAAATCACTCTATATAAATAGATCTCTGGGACGGTGATCTGTTTATGTTTTGATCTTACAAACAAGATTCATCGAATGAATAAACATAGAAGTTATTTCATTGGATAAACTTCCTCAAAATCATACAAAATCTTGAAGTGCAATTTCCTATATGATAACGGTTCCCTATTCCTCGATTCTTGTAACACGTTTCCACATATGTGTCCAGGTTCATTGAATTTGGTAACACATTTCTACTCGGTTCAGATTGTTCGGTATACCTTCTTTGCTGCTTGGTAGACATAGAACATTACTCGGTAGACAGCTCGGTGTATACTTAACTCTATAACTCCTTTCTTTTGTAACCGACTTCTTTAGTGCTTACCAACTGAATATTTTGGTAGTATTAACTGACTAGAGTATATAGGATGACTTTGTACATAAAACTAATGACAACTTAGTAAATAATAACACAACCTATTGCTAAATATATTTTGAAAGAAAACACACTAATGAGTGTTACTAAACTTGGACATTAAATAATCAATTATTAGACCCGCAAAATGAATTTTGAAATTACATTTATAGGGAAACTTTTTCCTCAAAATTAGAGATTAAATTCCACCCAAAACTTTATCAAACTAAGAGGTACAATCAACACACAAGATACTAGCCTATAACTAAATTAAGAACTATAAGTTGACTCATGAAAATGAAATATAAGTCAAAAGGAACTTAGAATACGAAGTCAAAGAAGCATGGAGAACAAGAAAAAGAGGATCTATCTAGGCCCCCAGCCCCAAGATGACTCCTCCAAAATTTTAAAATTAGGTGTACAAGCAACAAGATGAAGAACAAAGGCCAAAGTAGGTTCCATCCAAAGTGATGAGAATCTAGATGTTCCTAAGTGGCTACAATTCAACTTTGAAAGGATAAAGAAGAGAGTATTGAAGAAAGTAAGTTTGCAAAAGATGATTGTTGAGGTTGAGGCCGTAAGGAAGCCAAAGAAGGAAATGACTTTGTATGTCACCTAAAATTATGCAAAAGGAGAGATAGTTGCCAATACCCTAAAATAGAGAAGATTTAGTAAAAACTATCAATACCCTAAACTAAGGTAAGCCAAGACAGTAAGAAAATGGTTTGGGTGTCATATAGACTAGCTTTATACTATATTTTAATTACAAAGTGATAAGTTGTGTGGTTGGAGATTTTTAGTCCACCCCTTCTAGGTTAGGATTGTGCTGAACCGAACACAATTGTATCTCCCTAGGTCTTTCGGGTCGGGTGTGTTAGGCTGGCTGGCAAGAGAAAGAAAGGCTTTCCCAAACAACACTGAATGAAGGTTGAAAATCACTTGAATAATATTCATTCCCATTTTTGTCTTGTGTGTTGGTTTGATCTCCATCGATTCAACAACCAGAGGCAGACACCACCCTATATATTAGCTCGTACAATAACGATCAATTAACACGTATATGGGAGGAAGGGATTTCTCCAACAAAATTGAATGCTCACTCCTCAATCACATTTCTATGGTTTAATGAGGAGTGGATTCCTATAGGGATTACGCATTCAGGGAACCACACCTTTGACTAGGAGCCATCCAGCCTGAGATTGGATAATCAATATGAATACGAGATTGACCAATTTGCATCTAAAACTTGGGCAATTAACCACCACATGTCTCATTTCCTAACATCTTTTGCATAAAAAAGGAATCTCTCATACTCCAAGAGTTGCTTCCACAATCGGTCAATATCCCACAAGAATGCAAACATAGCTAGCATGTATAAAAGCAAAAGTTGTAGAATCTCTTGAATGGTGTAATTTTTTGCAAAATTAAATTAAGGTGAATAATCTACCTCGTGCGCAAGATTACAATTCACAAATTCCTTCAACGTGGGTTTGATCTTGTTGGGGGTTGAAGTCGCCATGGACACCTACACAGGATTGCAGTGCACAAATGACTTGCCCTCTTGGTTTTTTTAAGTAATGGCCGTTGTCATCGAAATTACAATGAACTCGAGCTCTTTCTTGAAAAAAAAACAATTTTCATTACTAGTGCCTTCTTCATCAAAACCAAATGGCAAATTACCATTGGAATTCTGACGAATTCGGGCATTTTTTCAAAAAAAATCAAATTTGGTCACAATATACCTTCTCTGTCAGAAACCTCCATTGGAAATCTAGTCCAAATGTATTAGTTATTGACATGATGATGCTTTACTTCTTGAATGTAATCACAAATGTTGTATGAAATATCATGAGTATGACAAAACCCTTATCACACACACATGTTTGCATATGAATGATGTAATTTTTCTCCACAATAATTGAATGAAGAATATGCAGCCTTGAAGATCTTTGAAAATGCTTGATAATGAATGCTTGAATGCATTAGGTCGAATACTTATGATGCTTGGAGTCTTAGGATTTCTTAGATGAAAATGAGTTGGAAGAATGCCTTATATAGGGATTTCAAAATTGAAATCACCTTTAGGATGACATAGAATTAATATGTCTTCATATGGATCTAAACTTGAATATTATAAGACCACCCAATCATCCTCTCAAAATTTGGGGAAAAAAGTGCAAGACTAGAACACTGGGCATTTTGGTCTCAACAACTTTTTTCCAAATTTATAGGGATGTGAGCTATTGTGATTCTAATGTTAAATCTAGCTCAATGGCTCAAACCAAGATGTGTAGATATGTGAAACATGCTTTGAGAGTTGAAATTAGTATAGGATTAAGGATAAATCAAGATAAGATGATAAAGGACACACCTAGAATTAAGGGCCCAAATAAGAGTGTGATGATATAATAAAGTGGAATAAGACCTATAATGTTATATTAAATATTAATTAACTACAATAAAGGTCTTGTAATGCATAAAGGAAAGGGAAATACTAAAATAGGTTCTAAGAGAGTGTGAAATTGGACACACTAATAAATGGTGTACAATTTATGATACTACATTTAGCCCCCACTTTAGTGGAGTATGAGCCTACAATCATACTTTCGGTAAAGTAGAAAGATGGGAGAGAAGACCAATGGGAGTGGAATCAGAAGGAGATAAGACTTCACTAATTTTGAGGATTCAAGCCCCCAATCTTAGGATCTTAACTTCCACAATCACATGCAAGCACACATAACACAAGGGGTTGATGCTAAAAACAAGACCTCAAGTTAACTAGCCAAAGAGACCTTGATAATCAAAATGTCTCAACTAGTAATATCAATCTTTTAAAATATCATGTCAAGAAAAAAAGTGATCACATGAAAAGAGAAAGATCACACATCATCCATGAACTATAAATAGAAAATCTATGAGCCCATGAGAAGAAAGAGGAAACATGGATACACATTCTAGATGTGTTTTTCTAGGTGATCAATGAGAAGAAGAATGGGAGAGGACATGGATACAAATTCTAGATGCATTTTTCTACGCGATCCATGTTGGGGAGTAGAGCAGGAATAGTCTAGCTATGTTACACTAGTTCCACTCATCCTCGTGCGTGTGTAAGTGATGTCTGGTTTCAAGTGTATAAAATCCCATATAAGAGTTTGTTTTCTTTGGTTTCAAGCATGCTTCAACCTGTGGAAGAAATGTAATTAAAAATGCCAAGAGGCGTGTCTATTGTCAGGAACATCTTGTATATGAGTTTGTTTACTCTAGTTTTGAGAATGAACACCCCATTTAAGACATTGCAAAAATATAATACAATATAGTAAAAAGAGGGTGATATGTATTCCCCCCTTAAGATGTCAACAAATCCTTATGTTGATTTCTTAAGGAAGATAGAAACAAAGATATGCACCTTCAACACCAAGGAGATGTCTTTTTAAGAAACAATGTTCATAAATCCATGCTAAAGAGGGAATACTATTATAAGCAAGATAAGATAGTTGAAAAAGAGATATATTTAAGCAAGTGTAAAGAGGATCCTTGGAGGAGAAGAGATCTTTTCTCAAAAGGCATCTTCCTCTAGGAGGAGTTTCTTGAAGAAACATAACATCTTCTACCAAAAGAAGGGAAAGAGAACAAGAATGCCACACTTCCTCCTATTGCTAGGTGAAAGGGATTCTTGATGAAGGATGACACACTTTTGACCCAAAGTGATGGATTTTTTTGTAATAGATATACATTTCCAAGTGTAAAAGAGGTTGTAGTCAATGATACACACCTCTTTCATAAGAGAGAATCCTTGAGAAAACAACAACTTCACACAAGGAATAACACCAAATCATAAGCAAAAACTACTCGATAAAGGATAAGTGGATCCTTAGAAAGGATAAAAAGGATCAATGCCCCCCAAGTTTAGGGACAATGAGAAGAATTACACAACCTTTAAGGAGAGATTAGACATAAGCAAATGTACAATGTACTAACATGAAGGAATATTCAATGCAAGAAAAGACATCAAAATATGGAAATTGCAACTCTAAAGAAGAGGCAATCTGTAAAGAGAAAGAAAGAATTGGAAGAAGGATCACAAAATTGCCTAAGGAGAAATTTATCATAAGAGATATACAATTCCATGCAAGAAAGGACATCAAATTATGAAAAATGTAACCCCTAAAGAAAATAGTGAAACCATGAAAAAAGAAAGAGATAAGATAGGATAATATTTTTACCCCCCAAGCATAGAGACAAGAATAAATAAACTATTATGTTGCTCACTAAGTATGATTTCACTTGAAATTGTACCACCATGAATGACAATGAGCCCCCAATAGGTAAGCTAACAATGTCACATAGTGAGGAGAAACATAATAGGAAGTTGAATTTTATTCGAAATAATCGTAAAAAATATGCCATCCATTGTCAGCTATTACTTTTATGCTATTTTTATGGTCTTCAAAGATACAAATGAAAATCTAGGTTTTGAAACAATTTGGAAAGGAACCTGAGAATTTGGATCTGAACTAGGAGGACAAGGGAATTGGGTACCATGAACCTAAGGAGGAACAAGACGTTGGGTACCTTGGTCCCTAGGTACCAGGCTAATGTTTATAGTAGGGAAGAGAAATCAAGTTGACATAAAGAGGATTGGAAAAAATACTAGCTTTTTGGAATGCCATATGGGAAAGAGAAGATGTAAATTCACTAGACAATGGAGGAGGGGATGTTGACAAAGGAAGAGGTTGGAAACCTAGATTTTTATTAGTTAAATCTAGTTTTACATGAATTTCAAGAATTCGTTGCACACATCCTAAACCATTTCCATTGTATCCATGTTTAGATGTTGTAATGTCTAGAGGAGAGGGTTAACTTTTAGTATCAAAATCTAAAGAGCTCCCATCATTATCAAGACATATATTGGAAGGAGAGGTGGGAATTAGTTTAGAAGAAACTTTGATAAAGACACAAAAGGATCCTTCAAGACTTCATTATTAGATTGAAGGATCTTATACCCATTGAAGGAGGGTGTAAGGTCTAGTGTACCCCAATTCATTTCTAGAGAAGCATAATTTATAGTAGATGGTGTTTTTGAAGGAATCATACTACTAAAGGGAGAAATATATCCCACTTCATCATGAGTGAAATTATAAGGATTAGGATCAACCTTTATTGTGTGAGTTTTATTGTTATATATGAATTTGATTGTGAAATGAAAGGTATAAGGGACTACTCTCATAGAATGAATCCATGGTCTACCTAGATCAAGAAGGTTATAATTAAGGAGGTTGGGAATGACATGAATAGGAGTAGGCAAAGTCACAGGTCCTACTTTAATAGGTAATATGAATATACCAAGTGATTCAAAGCCACACACACAAACAGGATTGGGTTGAATAGAAGAATAATCCCAATTTATCTTATCTACTAAGCCAACACAACAAATATTAAGTGTTGACCCATTATCAATTAAAGTGCCTCTTGTTAGGAACTGAAAGGACAACTGAGAGGGGGGGGGGGTGAATTAGTTGTCAATGAATTTCAACCCAATTATAATTTAATCCATCTTAATACTTAATACCGGTAAACCAAACTTAATGTCGGTTAACAGATTAGCAGTTAATATCAATACTGGTGAAACTTAATGCATGAAACAGAAAGAGAAACAACATCCACAACACATAACACATATATTTTTGACGTGGAAACCCTATAAGAGGAAAAACCACAGTGGGAAACCTTACCCACAATTAGATGATACTACTACAGATAGTATGTGTATACAAATGGGGTTTGCACATGCAGAAAAGTCAACCGCCTAGAGCACACTACTCAAATGGGAGTCACAATGACTACAGTAGGATGGTTAAATCCTAGAATAATGTATTGCTTCAAAGTGCATCTACAATGCTGGATTCAGTATCAGTTTAAGCTCTGATAAACACCTTCAAACCTTCCTTTTACCTTCAAATGATGTCTGCTTGATTCACTCTATGATCTGCTCATATGATCTTCAATATTCGCACATACCATGATCATACCACACTTCCACACTTTATCTCACAAATGAGATCTTACATTTATACAAAACCTAAGACCAAATGTGTAGGTTGGCTCACTAAGAATATTACATTTAAATCAATTACAAATAAGTCTTGATGCGATATAACATGTCGTCTCAATACATTTACAATAATATCCAATCAATAAATCATCTCCATAATGTGTTGTGCTGATCTAGAATAGATAACGTATACCGGTCCATAACCTAGACTTATCTACTGGTAACAACAAATATGTCAACCTGATTAGACCAATAACCAAAACACCAAAACCAAGTATCCAAACCATGTCTTTGACATAATCAAGTGATTTCCAGATGATAACAATTCATCATCAATACTGGTGAACCATATGACCTGTCGGTGAGCATATACCAGTGATTGTGCATAAGTCACTAACCTTGTCGGTGAACACAATGTACCGGTTCAACAGTAAACCAATATAACCATAGTGCCAAATCAACAATGTAGATCTTCAAAAGGATAAATGTTGACATCAATGACAAAACCAATGCATCTCATCCATAATACCAACAATCTCCCCCTTTGGCATTGATGGAAACACTAGATGGAAAAACATCTAAGTGCCAAAGAAAAATGCCAAAAAAGCAATAATATCCAAAATAGATCAATACCAGAAATCAAAACCAAAATACAAAGGGTATATATCTCTCCCCCAATGAATAATATTTTTCCATAGATATCTCTCCCCCTTTGACATCAAATGCCAAAGAAGTTAAGAAGAAATACTAGAACATACAACCAACTACTCCCCTTGAGAAGTAGCTCTCCTCCATCAAAGTTGAAAAAAGATTTCTTTGTTAGTTTCTATCAGTTTGATGCCAATCTTTAATCATCTAAGTCTCTGGCGGTGAGGGTATTACCCCAAGATTCTCTCTAAGATATTCAAAGGTTTCCTTAGGCAAAGGCTTTGTAAAGATATTTGCAATCCGCTCTTTAGTATTCACATAAACCAATCTTACTTCTTTTGCTTCAACATTCTCTTTCAAAAAATTATATTTGATAGAAATTGCTTAGTTTTAGAGTGAAATACCAGATTCTTTGATATATCAATTGCTACTGAGTTATCACAAGAAATGATTATCGGTTCTTTGCATTTTACCTTTATGTCCTTCAACACTTGTTGAATCCATAATACCTGAGTATAATTAGTTGCTGCTGCAACATATTCTGATTTTGTTGTTGATAATGATGTACAACTCTGCTTCTTGCTTATCCATGAAATCAATCTGCTACCAAGAAAGAATGCACCACCAGTGGTACTCTTTCTGTCATCTACATCTCCTATTCAATTTACATTGTTCTATGCACATAAATCAAAATTTTCATCTTTAGGATACCATAAACCAAGATTTGTTGTGCCTTGTAGATACCGGAAAATCCTTTTTACTGTTGATTCATGATTTTCTTTAGGATTACTCTAAAATCTTGAAACAATACATACTGCATTCATTATATCAGGTCTAGTTTGTGTCAAATACAATAAACCTCCAATCATAGATTTGTATCTTGTCAGATTAACAGGAGTTGAATCATCCTTCAATGTCAATTTATCAGTTGTAGTCATAGGAGTACTTACCGGTTTAGACTTTTCCATACCAAATTTCTTTAATAGTTCCTTAAGTGTTTTTTTTTGACATATGAATATACCTTTATCAGTTTGTGAAATCTACAATCCTAAAAAGAATTTTATCTCCCCAATCATAGACATTTCAAATTCTTCCTGCATCTTGTTAGCAAAGTCCTTACACAATCCATCTTCTCCTCCAAAAATGATATCATCAAAAAAGACTTCAATAACCAAGATGTCATCATTAGTCACTTTGTAATATAAGTTGCTATCAGCATTACCTTTAGTGTAACTAAGCTTCAAAATATATTTGTCCAATCTAGCATACCAAGCTCTAGGAGCTTGCTTCAATCCATACAAAGCTTTCCTTAATCTACAAACCATATCTTTAACATTTGTTAATGAAAATCCATCAGGCTGTTCAATGTAAACTTCCTCTTCAATATCACCATTCAGAAATGCACATTTTACATCCATCTGATATACTTTATAGTTCTTATGAGTTGCAAATGCAAGAAATAATCTAGAACTACCCCAATTCTAGCTACCGGTGCAAAGGTTTCATTATAATAAATTCCCTCTTTCTATGAATATCCTTTACAAACTAATCTTGCTTTGTTCCTAATTACCTTACCATCTTCATTAAGTTTATTTCTAAATACCCATTTAGTTCCAATTACATTTTTATCTTTAGGCCGGGGAACTAATGTCCATGTATTGTTCTTTTCAATTTGTTCTAATTCATCTTCCATTACTTTTATCCAATGTTCATCTTGACATGCTTCAATAATAGATGTTGGTTCAATTTGAGAAATTAAGCATACCTCTTCATTTGCCAGTCTTCCTCTTGTCATAACACCTTGATACTTATTCCCAATTATCTGATTTTCTGAGTGATTCAGTCTCACATACCTAGGTTTATTCACATGTTGTTGTTCTTCAATCACTATGGAATTCTCTAATGATGCCGGTGTGGCTGGATCCACATTCTATACCAGTGTAATATGTATTGGTTCATTTATGATCATCTCAACTACCGGTTCAGAATCTACAGACCTTGAATTTCCTCTAAAGCGTTCATCTATCTTCACATTAGCACTTTCAATGATCTTCTGCAATATTTTATTAAAACATCTATATGCCTTTCTCTTAAATGAATAACCAAGAAATATTCCTTCATCACTTCTACCTAGATCAAATTTACAACCATACTCATCTCTCCTAATATAGCATTTGCCTCCAAATATTCTGAAGTATTTAAGAGTATGAGTATTGCCAAACCATAGTTCATAAGGGGTCTTACCAGTTTCACCTTTGATGTGAACTCTGTTGAAAGTGTAAACCACTATATTTATTGCTTCTCTCCAGTACATATGAGGTAGATTTTCTTCCAATATCATGCTTCTAGCTGCTTCCAAAATAGTTATGTTCTTCCTTTCCATAATTCCATTCTGCTGAGGTGTCTGGGGTGCTGATAGTTGTCTTTTGATTCCATTCACTTCATAAAATGTATTAAATTCCTTAGATGTAAATTCTCCTCCTTGATTAGATCTCAAACATTTGATTTTCTTACCAGTTTCATTCTCTACCATTGCCTTGTATAACTTGAATTTTCCAAAAGCCTCTGATTTCTCCTTGAGAAAAGTAACCCAACACATTCTAGAATAATCATCAATAATTAGCATAAAATATATATCTCCCTATAGACTTCTTATTCTTGTCAGACCACACAAGTCAATATGAATTAAATCAAGAACATTATTGGATTTCTCATAAATACTCTTAAAAGTTGTTCTAACTTGCTTTCCCATTTGACATTCCTTACATGCCGGATTATGAGGTTTCACAATCTTAGGTAAATCCCTTACTGCCTTAGTTGAACTGATCTTTACAATGTAATAAAATTTACATGACAGAGTCTCTTATGCCATAACCAAATTTTATCAATATGTGCAATCAAACATGTCTTATCACTATTATTGAAATGAAAGATATTACCTTCAGTCTGATTATTGGGTATGTGCAGGATCATGGTGTGCCAAAACAGGCCCTTAAGTGGCAATGAAATTTCAAAAAATAAGAGTTTTGCAACTTGACATGAAAAATTGAATAAGTTATGAACATTATTTTTAAAATATGTAAGAAGAGAATCTATAAAAAATTGAATGTAGTTTCTAAGCTACTAGTTGTTTTTTGAAAAAAAAAAATTCTATTTGATGAAAATTTCAAATTTCAATGCAGTGGTACAAAACTTTCAGGAAAAAGATAAGAAGTAGGTGTATGTCTGACCACCCTAATCACAATCAAATCGTAATATTTTTTTTATAAGATTTATAATATAAGTATTAGACTCATGTTCGGATGTGACACATATTTTTATAATTTTTTATAAAGTAAATAATTATTTATGATTTTTTTACTACAGCTTTTCAGAAATTCAGAAACTCCTACGTCTGACCACCTTAACTTGGTCAAAACCTAATGAAATTCAATTTTTTTTAATTTTTCCCTATAGTAGACAAAGCATAGGATGTGATGCATGTTTCAGATTCAAAAAATGTTATGCGGTTTGAAAGTTATGAGTATTTTTCAATCAGTCTATCAATTAGGACTTTTGTCAGAATTCAATTAGAAAATAAATAATAATTATTTATTAAAGTCAAAATAAGACAAACCTTATATTGTTGGAAAGCTGAGAATGTCCTTAAAAAACCCTTTTCATTTTATCAATTTTGGCTTTAAAAAAAGTCGTCAGCCACTAGTGTAAATTCTGGAAAATCAAGAAATACTGAAAAACATGTTTTTTCAGTTGACTTTCCAGGCTTGTCACTTCCAAGCCAAATCCCAAAGAAAACCCGAACCAAAATATGGAGGGAAAAATTTATGTTTTAAAATTGGATATCAGATATCGGATAAAATCGGATATCGGATTTTATTGGATAAAATCGGATATATGATTTTTGAAAAAATAAAAAAATATATTTTAGTAAATTGGGCATAACTTTTGCATTTTATATCAAAATTTTGATTTTTCATAGGCGTTGGAAAGGTAATTAAGAGCTCTATGATATGGAATAGGTATATTTTCAATTATTTGTTTTAAAAATTAATTATAATTCATTTAAATTCATCCTTCATTTTTAAAACATTAAAAAACTCATGACTTTTTCATATGATTTCCCTATTGCATGAATTTTTGTAACAATCATCCCAAAATAAACGAAATAAGTAATTAATTAATAATAGAAAATTTATGAATTTTATTGAGTTCGATAAATTTTGATAAACCATGTTATCTATGTTTGTTCCTTTCTCCACCTCTCTCTCCTAAACCTATCACACCACCTATTTGTTTCTCCCTCCCTCTCTTTTGTCCATATTTATACATCTCTCTCTAGACCTATATCTCTAACTATCAATGAATACCTCATTAAATCTCTCAAGATCTACAAGGTGCTTATATTTCTACCTCTTCATAATTTCCTCCTCTATGTCACTCTCTCTTCCCTAAGATCTAGACTAGTCTCTCTGCATTTCATTCTCATCTCTAGCAACAAAATTCAGAGGGGACAAGGAGAGGCGTAGGGAAGTATCAAAAAAAGGAGAGGGGGAGAGAGGTGAGAAGGAGAGATTAATTGGGGGGAAGAGAGAGTGAGAGAGAGAGATTTGTAGGTAATTAGGTGGAAGGCGAAGAGAGAGAGGGAGGGGGTGATTGGGGTGAAGAGAGAATGAGAGGGAGAGTTTGAGATTATTAGGGGGCAGGAGGAGAGGGGGAGAGGGGAAAGTATCAGCAAAGAGAGAAGAGAGATGAGGACAGAGGTGATGAGAGATATAGAGAGTAATTAGGGGGTGGGTAGAGGGGGAGAGGGAAGTATCTATAAACCCATAGGAGGAGAGAGGTGATCGAGGGTAATTGAGGAAAAGAAATAATGTGAGAGAGAATATGGTGTCCTAAAGGGTCATATGGTGTCTCATGAACCTTTAGGACACCATATGATATTGTTATAAGTCTTATGGTGTCCTAAGGGGTCATATGGTGTTCTATGAGCCTTTAGGACACCATATGGTGTCATTACAAGTCGTATGGTGTGTTAAGGGGTCATATGGTATCCTATGACCCCTTAGGACACCATATGACCCCTTAGGTATTGTTAGGGGTCATATTGTGTCCAAACGGGTCATATGGTGTCGTTGGGGGTTGTATGGTGTGCTAAGGGGTCATATTGTGTCCTAAGGGGTCACAAGATATTGTATGACCCCTTAGACACCATATCATCCATTAGGTTTTGTTAGTGCTCATGCTATGTCCTAAGAGGTCATATGGTGTCCCATGACCCTTTAGGACACCATATGACCCCTTAGGACATCATATGGTGTCCTTATGGGTCTTATGGTGTCCTAAAACCCCTTAGGACACCATATGACCCCTTAGGACATTATATGACCCCTTAGGATACCATACGATACCTTGGGACACCATATGGTATCACAAGGAGTAGTATGGTGTCCTAAGGGGTCATATGGTGTCCTATGAACCCTTACAACAATATATGACCCATTAGGTGTCATTAGGGGTCTTATTGTGTCCTAATGGGTCATATGGTGTCGTATGACCCCTTAGGACACCATATTCTTGGAGACAATATGGTGCTACGGGTTGCATGGTGTACTATGACACCTTAGGACACCATATGACCCCTTAGGATACCATTTAGTGTTGTTATGTGTCGTATGGGGTCCTATGACCCCTTAAGTGTCATTAGGGTTATTTTATGTCCTAAGGGATCGTATTGTGTCCTAAGGGGTCATACGGTGTCCTATGACCCCTTAGGACATTATATGATGTCGTTAGTGGTCATATTATGTCCTAAGGGATCATATTGTGTCTTATGACCCCTTAGGACACTACATGGTGTCGTTATGGGTCATATGGTCTTCTAAGGGGTCATATGGTGTTCTATGACTCCTTAGAACACCAATTGTATGTTGTTATGGGTCGTATGGTCTCTAAGGGGTCATATGGTGTCATAGGACCCCTTAGGACACCATATGGTTTCATTATGCATCGTATGGTTTCCTAAGGGGTCATATGGTGTTCTATAACCCCTAGGACACCATATGGTGTCATTAAGAGTGGTATGGTGTGCTAAGGGGTCATATGGTGTCCTATGACCATTTATAACACCATATGACCCCTTAGGTATCGTTAGGTGCCATTTTGTGTCATCAGGGGTCATATGATGTCTTATGACCCCTTAGGACATAATATGACCCCTTAGGTGTTGTTAGGGGTCATATTGTGTCCTAACGGGTCATATAGTGTCCTACGACCCCTTAGGACACCATATGGTGTCGTTTGGGATTGTATAGTGTGCTAAGGGGTCATATTATGTCCTAAAGATTCCTAGGACATCATATAACCTCTCAGGACACCATATGACCCCTTAGATATTGTTAGGGGTTATATGGTGTCTCATGACACCATATGACCCCTTAAGAAACCATATCATGTCATTATGGGTCTTCTTATGTTCTAAGGGGTTATATGGTGTTCTAAAGGGTGATATGGTTTTATATGACCCCTTAAGATACCATATGACACCTTAGGACACCATATGGTGTCGTAAAGGGTCGTATGGTGTTCTAAGGGGTTATATGGTGTTTTATGGGGTCATATGGTTTTGTATGACCCCTTAGGACACTATATAACGTTGTTAGGGGTCATATTATGTCCTAAGGGGTCATATTGTGTCTTATGACCCCTTAGGACACCACATTGTGTTGTTACATGTCGTATAGTGTTCTAAGGGGTCATATGGTATTCTATGACCCTCTAAGACATCATATTATGTTTTTATGGGTTGTATGGTCTCCTAAGGAGTCATATAGTGTCCTATGACCCCTTAGGACACCATATGGTGTCATTATGTGTCGTATGATGTCCTAAGGGGTCATATCATGTTATATGACCCCTTAGGACACCATATGATCCCTTAGGAAACCATATGGTGTCATTAGGGGTCATATGGAGTGTTAAGGGGTCATATGGGTTCCTATGACCCCTTAGCACACAATATGACCCCTTAGTACACCATAAAGTGTCCTTAGGTGTCATATGGTGTCCTATGACCCATTAGGAAATAATATGACCCCTTAGGTGTTGTTAGGGATCATATTATGTCCTAACGGGTTATATGGTGTCCTACAACCCCTTAGGACAACATATGGTGTCATTAGGGGTTGTATGGTGTACTAAAGGGTCATATTTTGTTCTAAAGGTTCCTAGGGCATCATATAACCCCTTAGGACACCATATAGTGTCATTATGAATCGTATGTTGTCCTAAGGGGTCATATGGTGTTCTATGACCCCTTAGGACACCATATGACTCCTTAGGACACCATATAGTGTCATTAGGGGTCATATGGTGTGCTAAGGGGTCAAATGGTGTCCTATGACCCCTTAACACACCACATGGTGTTGTTATGGGTCGTATGGTGTTCTATGAACCTCTAAGACACCATATTATGTTATTATGGGTTGTATGGTCCTCTAAGGGGTCATATGGTGTCCTATGACCCCTTAGGACACCATATAGTGTCATTATGCATCGTATGGTGTTCTATGACCCCTTAGGACACCATATGACTCCTTAGGACACCATATGGTGTCATTAGGGGTCATATGGTGTGCTAAGGGGTCAAATGGTGTCCTATGACCCCTTAGAACACCATATGACCCCTTAGGTATCGTTAGGTGTCATATGGTGTCCTATGATCCCTTAGGACACAATATGACCCCTTAAGACACCATATAGTGTCGTTAGGGGTCATATGGTGTCCTATGACCCCTTACGACACAATATGACCCCTTAGGTTGTGTTAGGGGTCATATTATGTTCTAACAGGTTATATGGTGTCCTACAACCCCTTAGGACACCATATGGTGTCATTAGGGGTTGTATGGTATGCTAAAGGGTCATATTTTTTTCTAAAGGTTCCTAGGACATCATATAACCCCTTAGGACACCATATGACCCCTTAGGTATCATTAGGGGTCATATTATGTCCTAAGGAGTCATATGGTGTCTGATGACACCATATGACCCCTTAGGACACCATATCATGTGGTTATGGGTCTTCTTGTGCTCTAAGGGGTCATATGGTGTTATATGACCCATTAGGATACCATATGACCCCTTAGGAAACCATATGGTGTTGTAAAGGGTGGTATGGTGTCGCAAGGGGTTGTATGGTATCCTAAGGGGTCATATGGTGTCCTATGACCCCTTAGGACACTACATGATGTTGTTAGGGGTCATATTATGTCCTAAGGGGTAATATTATGTCTTATGACCCCTTAAGACACCACATGGTGTCGTTATGGGTTGTATGGTGTTCTAAAAGGTCATATGGTGTTCTATTACCCTCTAAGACACCATATTATGTTGTTATGGGTTGTATAGTCCTCTAAGGGGTCATATGGTGTCCTATGACCCCTTAGGACACCATATAGTGTTATTATGTATCATATGGTGTCCTAAGGGGTCATATGGTGCTCAATGACCCCTTAAGACATCATATGACTCCTTAGGACACCATATGGTGTCATTAGGGGTCATATGGTGTGCTAAGGGGTCAAATGGTGTCCTATGGCCCCTTAAGGCACCACGTGGTGTCATTATGGGTCGTATGGTGTTCTAAGGGGTCATATGGTGTTCTATGACCCTCTAAGACACCATATTATGTTGTTATGGGTTGTATAGTCTTCTAAGGAGTTATATGGTGTCCTATGACCCCTTAGGACACCATATAGTGTCATTATGCATCGTATGGTGTCCTAAGGGGTCATATGGTGTTATATGACCCCTTAGAATATCATATGACTCCTTAGGATACCATATGGTGTCATTAAGGGTCATATGGTGTGCTAAGGGGTCAAATGATGTCCAATGACCCCTTAAGACACTACATGGTATCATTATGGGTTGTATGGTGTTCTAAGGTG
This sequence comes from Cryptomeria japonica, assembly GCF_030272615.1. NCBI lineage: Eukaryota > Viridiplantae > Streptophyta > Pinopsida > Cupressales > Cupressaceae > Cryptomeria > Cryptomeria japonica. The sequence goes on along the minus strand of NC_081407.1, from coordinate 358,035,953 downwards.
TCATATGGTGTTCTATGACCCTCTAAGATGCCATATTATGTTATTATGGGCTGTATGGTCCTCTAAGGGGTCATATTGTGTCCTATGACCCCTTAGGACACCATATAGTGTCATTATGCATTGTATGGTGTCCTAAGGGGTCATATGGTGTTCTATGACCCCTTAGGACACCATATGACTCCTTAGGACACCATATGGTGTCATTAGGGGTCATATGGTGTGCTAAGGGGTCAAATGGTTTCCTATGACCCCTTAGAACACCATATGACCCCTTAGATATCGTTGGGTGTCATTTTTTGTCATTAGGGGTCATATGGTGTCCTATGACCTGTTAGGACACAATATCACCCCTTAAGACACCATATAGTGTCATTAGGGGTCATATGGTGTCCTATGACCCCTTACGACACAATATGACCCCTTAGGTGTTGTTAGGGGTCATATTATGTCCTAACAAGTCATGTAGTGTCCTACGACCCCTTAGGACACCATATGGTGTTGTTAGGGGTTGTATGGTGTGTTAAGAGGTCATATTGAATCCTAAAGGTTCCTAGGACATCATATAACCCCTTAGGACACCATATGACCCCTTTGGTATTGTTAGGGGTCATGTTGTGTCCTAAGGGGTCATATGGTGTCTCCTGACACCATATGACCCCTTAGGACACCATATCATGTTGTTATGGGTCTTCTTGTGTTATAAGGGGTCATATTGTGTTATATGACCCCTTAGGATATGATATGACCCCTTATGTGTTGTTAGGGGTCATATTGTGTCCTAATGGGATATATGGTGCTTGACAACCCCTTAAGACACCATATGGTGTCATTAGGGGTTGTATGGTATGCTAAGGGGTCATATTGTGTACAAAAGGTTCCTAGGACATCATATTACCCATTAGGACACCATATGACCCCTTAGGTATCGTTAGGGGTCATATTGTTTCCTAAGGGGTCATACGGTGTCTCATGACACCAGATGACCCCTTAGGACACCATATCATGTTGTTATGGGTCTTCTTGTGTTCTAAGGGATCATATGGTGTTATATGACCCCTTAGGATACCATATGACCCCTTAGGACACCATATGGTGTTGTAAAGGGTGGTATGATGTCGTATGGTGTCCTAAGGGGTCATATGGTATCCTATAACCCATTGGAACACTATATGATGTCGTTAGGGGTCATATTATGTCCTAAGGGGTAATATTGTGGCTTATGACCCCTTCAGACACTAGATGGTGTCGTTATGGGTCGTATGGTGTTCTATGACCCTCTAGGACACCATATTATGTTGTTATGGGTCATATGGTCTCCTAAGGGGTCATATGGCATCCTATGATCCCTTAGGACACCATATAGTATCAGAATGCATCGTATGGTGTCCTAAGGGTTCATATGGTGTTCTATGACCCCTTAGGACACCATATGGTGTCATTAGGGGTTGTATGGTGTGCTAAGGGGTCATATGGTGCCATATGACCCCTTAAAACACCATATGACCCCTTAGGTATCATTAGGTGTCATTTTGTGTCATTATAGGTCATATGGTCTCCTATGAACCCTTAGGACACAATATGACCCCTTAAGACACCATATAGTGTCGTTAGGGGTCATATGATGTCCTATGACCCCTTAGGACACATTAGGACACACTATGACCCCTTAGGTGTTGTTAGGGGTCATATTGTGTCGTAATGGGTGATATAGTCTCCTACAACCCCTTAGGACACCATATGGTGTCATTAGGGGTTGTATGGTGTGTTAGGGGGCCATATTATGTCCTAAAGGTTCCCATGACATCATATGACCCCTTAGGACACAATATGACCCCTTAACCTTAGGTGTTGTTAGGGGTCATATTGTGTCATAATGGGTCATATAGTCTCCTACAACCCCTTAGGACACCATATGGTGTCATTAGGGGTTGTATGGTGTGTTAGGGGGCCATATTATGTCCTAAAGGTTCCCATGACATCATATAACCCCTTAAAACACCATATGACCCCTTAGGTATCGTTAGGGGTCATATGGTGTCTCCTAACACCATATGACCCCTAAGGACACCATATCATGTCATTATGGGTCTTCTTGTGTTATAAGGGGTCATATGGTGTTATATGACCCCTTAGGACACCATATGGTGTCGTAAGGGATCGTATGGTGTTATAAGGGGTCATATGGTGTCCTATGACCCCTTATGACACTATATGACCCCTTAGGTGTTGTCATGGGTCATATTGTGTCCTAATTAGTCATATGACATTCTTAGGACACCATATGGTGTCATTAGAGGTCTTATTGTGTCTTAAGGGGTCATATGGTGGTTTATGACCCCTTATGACACCATATGACCCCTTAGGAGACCATATGGTGTTCTTAGGGGTCATATTGTGTCCTAAGGGGTCATATGATGTTCTATGACCCCTTAGGACATGATATAACCCCTTAGGAGACCATATATACTAATTTTCAAATAAGGAGAGATATAAAGGTAAAGAGAGATGAAGAACTAAAGAGAGGGAAAATAACTAAAGGACAAGGACATAAATAGAGATATAGATATTAAGGAGTATGAAGTGAGAGGGAGAAAAACTAAAGGGCATGGATGGATAGAAAGAGGTAGACATATCTAGATATTAAAAAGGAGAGAGGAAGATAGAGATAAAAGATGAAGATAAAGGGAGAGAGAGGTGAATAGATATAGAGAAAGAGAGAGGTAAAGACAAAGATAAATATATGAAGAGATGAAGAAAAATGGACAGAGAGGGGTAAAGAGAGAGATAAAAAAAAGGAAGAGATAGAGAGATATAAAGGAAGAGAAATATCGATAGATAGAGATATATAGATAGTGCAAGAGAGTGAGAAAGAGAGATAGAGATTATAGATAGGGATAGATAGAGAGGGAGAGAGAAAAAAAGGAAGATATAGAGATATATAAAGGCACTATAGAGAAGGATGTGGGGAGAGAGAAAAATATATATAAAGATCGAGTAAATAAAGAGATAAAAGTAGAGAAAGGGAAAGATACTTCAAGAGGGCGATAGAGGAAGAGACAGGGAAGTAGATTAATCATATAGAGAGGAATATATATAAAGATAGAGGAACATATAAAAAGAGATATTGATAGGGAAAGAGATGGAGATGTGAAGATGGAGATAGAGATAGATATGGATAGAACATGATAGAGAGAGTAAGATAAATGGAGGGAGAGATGGAGTGAATAAGTGAGATTTAGAGATAATGAAATATAAATATACATGAAGATAGATCTATAGGGATATAGAGAGAGAGGGGACAAGATAGGGAGAGAAAGGAGGTGATAGAGACAAGTAATATATAAGTATAGGTAGGGTAAGGTAAAGGAGGGAGATATATAGAGAGAAGAGAGATTATTAGAGAGAAATATAGAAATAAGGAGTGACAACGATGGAGTGGGAGAGGAAGAGATATGAATAGAAAGATGGAGATATATGCAAAGATGCATGTAACTTGGGAATTTATTTATCTACATGGAATAAGAAAATAAGTGACATAAGTAAAGAACAAATAGATATATAAAATATATTATATAAGTATAGATAGACAAGTGATAGATAAAGGAGGTGATAGGAAGAAAAAATGAGACTTTGTATGCAAAATTTGTAAGTATTTAAAGTTTTAAAATTGAAGGACTAACTTTAAATGATTATAATTAATTTTTGTTCTATAACATCATAAAACTACCTCATCCATTTGATAGGTCTATGAATTACCTTTCCAACTCCTGTAAAAAATCAAAATTTCGATAAGAAACGCAAAAGTTATGGCCATTTTACTAAACTATATTTTTTATGTTGATAAAATCGGATATCCGATTTGAAAAGTATGATATCACAATAGTGACATCACAATGGTGACACCACAATAGTGACATCACAAATCAGATATCCATATCTGATATTATCAGATATCTGATTTGGTTTGGTATTACCAAACCAAATTCAAATTTCGCCTGACCCAAACAAAAAGTCAAAACGGATTTTGGTGTGTTTGGAAAGGTTGAAAGCACATTCTTTTCTCTATTGCCACTTTTTGGCCCCCCTTGATCTTGCACATACCCTACCGATTGCAATCTCCAATCCAGTTCTGTTTCAAATTTTGCATTTTCCATTCTTAAATTGTAACTGAAATCCCTTTTCAACTAATTGACCAACACTCAAAAGATTATGCTTCAAACCTTCAACATAATAAACATTGTCAGTATTGTGCTTACCATCCAAAGATATAGTGCCTTTTCCTTTGATTAAACAAGCTTTAACATCGCCAAAACTTACTAGACCTCCATTATATTCCTGAAAAGATAAGAATTTACTTTTATCACCAGTCATATGATGTGAACATCCACTATCAATGATCCATTCATCTTTTTCCTCAATTTAAGCTGTTAGGGCCTGCTCTATCGGTGGGACAGTAGGTGTTGGTTGATCTTCTTTTATTGTAACAAATGACCATCCATTGTCTGTTGGTTCTTCGTCAGAGTCATCTACAACTCCTTCATCAACATAGTAACATGATTTATCTTTGTTCTTCTTAAATCTATATCTCTAATATTCAAGGTCAGGCTTGTATGTTCTTTTGGATTCCTCTCTCAATCTTGCATGTCTATCAAGACATCTAGATGCTATGTTACCAACTCTATTGCAATTAAAACATTTAAAAGGTGCTTTACCTTCATACTTACTTCCCACTGGACCTTTAGGCATCTTCCTTGCAAATAGTGCTTCAAGTTCTTCCAGTTCTTCATTTTCCCTCCTAATATCTTTAAGTTATTTTGCATCAAGTGCTTTCCATTCAGATTTTTTAGATGATGATGATGATGATGCTCTGAAGGCTAAATTAGTCTTCACTATAGCAATAGGACCAAATTCCTCAAGCTCAAAAGTTGAAAGTTTTCCAACCAAGGTATCTTTAGATACTGATGTATTAGGCATTGTTCTCAACTCATTAATAGTAGCTACTTTCATTTTGTAAGTTAGTGGCAAAGCTCTTAAAACTTTAGAAACAATTTCATCTTCACTTAAGGATCCTCCACAACATTGTATTCCTAAAACAATTTCATTAACTCTTTCCATAAAAGCATAAATTCTTTCATCTTCTTCCATTTTCAAATTTTCATACCTGACCCAGTAACATTCTAGTTTTGCAATTTTGATAGTGGTATCTCCTTCATTCAATGTTTCCAATTTATCCCAGATAACTTTAGCAGTAGATCAGTCTGATAATCCCATGATTTGTTGATCTAATAATGTGCTCATAAGTGCTTCTCTTGCTTTGCAATCATTCTCCAAGTCCTTACCCAATGTTGGTGGATTAGGTTGATTTAGAGTAGGACCAACATAGCCATTCTTTGTAACTTCCCATATGTCTATTCCAATGCAATTCAGATGTGTCTCCATTCTGATCTTCCATATACCATAATTAGTTTCAGACTATCCTTCTTGAAAATGTTCGTTGCCATAGGATCTCCTCAAGTTGGTAGACTTCTGCAAAAAGAGGACTTAGCTATGATACCAATTGTTAGGAACCAAAAGGACAATAGAGAGGGGGGTGAATTAGTTGTTAATTAATTTCAACCCAATTATAACTTAATCCATTTTAATACTTAATACTGGTAAACCAAACTTAATGCTGGTTAACAGATTAGCAGTTAATATCAATACCGATGAAACTTAATGCATGAAACAGAAAGAGAAACAACATCCACAACACATAACACAAATATTTTTGATGTGGAAACCCTGTAAGGGGAAAAACCACGATGGGAACCTTACCCACAATCAGATGATACTACTGCAGATAGTATGTGTATACAAATGGGGTTTGCACATGTAGAAAGGCCAACCACCTAGAGCACACTGCTCAAATGGGAGTCGCAATGACTACAATAGGATGCTTAAATCCTAGAATAATGTATTGCTTCAAAGTGCATCTGCAATGCTGGATTCAGTACCGGTTTAAGCTCTGATAAACACCTTCAAACCTTCCTTTTACCTTGAAATGATGGCTTCTTAATTCGCTCTATGATTTTCTCATATGATCTTCAATATTTGCACATACCATGATCATACCACACTTCTACACTTCATCTCACAAATGAGATCTTACATTTATACAAAACCTAAGACCAAATGTGTATGTTGGCTCACTAAGAATATTACATTTAAATCAATTACAAATAAGTATTGATGTGATACAACATGTCAGCTCAATACATTTACAACAATATCCAATCAATAAATCATCTCCATATCGTGTCATGCTGATCTGGAATAGATAACATATACCAATCTATAACCTAGACCTATCTGTCGGTAATAATAAATATGTCAACCTGATTAGACCAATAACCAAAACACCAAAATCGAGTATCCAAACCATGTTTTTGACATAATCAAGTGGTTTCCACATGATAACAAGTCATCATTAGTGTCGGTGAACCATATAACCTATTGGTGAGCATATACTGGTGACTGTGCATAACTCACTAACCTTGCCGGTGAACACAATGTGTCAGTTCAATAGTAAACCAATATAACCATAGTTGCAAATCAACAATATAGATCTACATAAGGACAAGTGTTGAAATCAATGACAAAACCAATGCAACACATCCATAATACCAACACCTCTTACCTTTTGTTCATAAATGTAAGGAGTAATCATAAGGGGATCATCTCTATTTTTAACATCTATAGAAGGAAATTCATCTTTTGAGAATGTAATTATCATTTGGTTTAGAAGAAGGATGAGGAACCACCCTTTATAAAGCTTCTTGGATTAAATTATGATGTGAAGGTGAAGTTTTATTCAGGTCCCAAAGGGAAATCTTAGCTAAGATATCATGAAGCTTCTCAACAAGATTAGGTTCCCTATCAACATGTTTCTTAGAATGAGGGAGGGAAGGAAACAAGGTGAATAGAACATTGGGATCTTTCTTTTTAGCACAAGCATTAAATGTGTGATGTATTTCAGAACCATATTTTTGTTGTATTTGCCTTTCCATATCACCTCTTTCACATATGTATTCACCACCGATATTTTTGACGTGGAAAATCTAGTTAAGGGAAAAACCACGGTGGGAACCTACCCACAAGAAGATGATACTTTGCAGTAGTATGTGAAATTATTAGAATGGGGAATGCACATGCATTTGGGCACACTGCTTAGAGCTCACTACTCAAAAGACATTTTCCCAGAAGGCTACAAACCTCAGGGAAGTCTCATTGACTTACAAAATTAGTTAGACTATAATTCAGAAGGAATGAACTGCAATGATAACATCTACAAATGCCTGATGATAGTTCCAGTTAAGCACAATTGTCTTCTCTTCAACACCAATCTCACCTCAACACTTCACCAAATGAAAACTCTCTTGTTCGTACAATCACCTCTCTCTAATAATGCAGACATAATACCGAAACCTAAATTACATAAGCATCTCACCTATATATACAAATCATCAACCTTGATAACACGGTTGACTAAACCCTCAACCCTCAACTTACAATTATAAAAATTACATCACATGATACAAAGATCAATTAGTAGACCAATATTATAATTTACATTACATAGCATGGACCTAATTCAAATTCCCAAATGATCACATCCACCATAAATTCTACTAAGACCAACTGCAACACGCTTCACCACTAGAAGTATCGCATAACACAAAAATCATCACCGACTCATAGAAGTCACCAAAAAATCAAACAACAATCAATGCAAATCTCTAAAACAATTAAAACACGACTAGGAAGCAACAACAAACATGTTAGAATCATCTAGAATAGTTGCACCAATACCTCTTTTCAAATCTTCATCAGTCAACATCTCAAAGCTCAAGAACACAACCAATCAACAACTGTTATGAAGAAAGATAACTTGTGAAGCACCAAATCATGAACCATCTAAAATGAAGATACACAAGATCATCCTAAACAGTAATCTAAAGTCTTAGCATAAGATCTGATCATACCAAAGATCATAAGGGGTCTTACCGATATCACCTTTGATATGAACTCTGTTAAATGTATAGACTACAATGATAATAGCTTCTCTCCATTAGACCTTTGGAACATTTCTTTCAATCAACATGGTTCTTGCAACATCCAAGATAGTACAGTTCTTCCTTTCAACAATCCCATTATGTTGTGGAGTCATAGGAGTAGATAGCTCTCTTCTGATTCCATGCATCTCACATAATGAGTTGAACTCACCAGAACAAAATTCTCCATCTCTTAGACACTTCAACTTCAATCTAGACTTAGTTTCAACTTTGTCTTTGAATATCTTTAATTTCTCAAATGATTTTGATTTTTCCTTCAAAAAGACAACCCACATCATCCTAGAATAATCATTAATTAGAAGCATAAAGTATCTATCATCCTGCACACTTCTAATATTTGTAGGTCCAGACAGGTCAGTATGCACAAGATCTAATAATCTATCAGACGTATATCATTTACTCTTGAAATAAATCCTTGTTTGCTTACCCAACTGACATTCCTTACATACCATATTAATAGGCTTAACAATCTTAGATAGATCCCTAACAAGTTGTGTAGAATTGATCTTGATAAATGAATCAAAGTTTACATGACACATCCTCCTATGCCACAACCAGCTATCATCTACCTTAGAAATCAAACAAATTTTCTCACTAGCATTCAAATAAAAAACATTGCCTTCAATCTTATTTCCAGATGCAATCTCTATATCAGAGGCATTCAATATCTTTCATTTACAATCTTTAAATTGTAGATCATAACCCTTATCAACAATCTATCCAACACTCAAAATATTATGCTTTAAACCTTCAATGTACAAGACATCATCAGTGTTATGATTACCATCAAAAGAAATAGAACCTCTCCCATGGATTACATGAGCTTTGTCATCTCCAAATCTAACTATTCCACCATCATATCTTTCCATGCTTACAAATTTTCTTTTGTCACCGGCCATATGATGTGAACACCCACTGTCAATCACACATACACCCTTCTCTTCTACATTTGCAGCCAAATCTTTCTCCTCAATATAATAGCTTGTGGAATCAATAGGCACAAGTCTATCCTCTTTTATGGTAATAAACACAACTTCATCTCCTTTTGACTCATCATCTGTAACACCTTCATCTGTAGTATAATAACAGTTCTTCTAGATCCTAAAATTTTGGTTAAACTTATAAGGCTTATCATACTTTTCATGCTTCTCATATCTATCATTCCTATCATGCTTATCAAAATTATCATGTATGCCATATTTAGCCATACTCTCTGGGCATCTAGAAGCAAAATGTCCTATCTTATTACAAGAAAAACAATTCAAGGGCAACTTTCCATCATACTTACTCGAACCTTTAGGAAATCTCCAAGCAAACAATGCTTCAAGCTCATCAAGCTCTCTTTCTTACTCTGGTATCTCTTTTGTTTCTCTTTCATATCTAGATATCTTGCACTCATCAAGATTATACTTTGTCTTATTAGATATACCGATGTTGATGCTTTGAATGTTGTCTCAAACTTTCCATGTGATTCTCCAAATTTGCTCAGCTCAAATGTAACAAGTTTTCCAAGCAACACATCTCTTTTCATTGTAGTCACACTCCGGATCTCATAAATAGCGACAACCTTGTGTTTATAAGTAGGAGGCAAAGATCTCAACACCTTAGCAACAATCTCATCTTCTTCAATCTTTCCAATGGCAGATCTGATACCAAGGACAAGTTCATTCACCTTAGCCATGTATGAATGTATGTTCTCATTATCTTCCATCTTCAATGTCTCATACTTTCCTTTTAAACTCTACAACTTAGTAACTTTCACTTGACTATCACCTTCATACCAGATCTCAAGGTTCTCCTAGATCTCATGTGCAGCCTGAAGTTCCATAATATTTGTCATTTTGGAATTAGTCAAGGCACTAAGAAATGCTTCCTTCGCTCTGATGTTATATTCAACTTCTTAACCTAATCAGGAGTGGATGGTCCATTTCGAGGAACAACATAGGCATTCTTAGTAACCTTCTAGTAATCCTCTCCAAGAAATTTCAAATGCACCTCCATTCATCTCTTCCATACAGTATAGTTGCTTCCATCAAACCTTGAATTGTCCTTCTTGAAAAGAATACCTTGAGATTCCATCCCAGATCTCCTCAAGCAATTAAGCTTCTACTAGAGGATCTAGCTCTAGTACCAATTGTTAGTAACAATCAAGAAGGAAGACTGGGTGAATCAGTCTTCACTGGATCACAACAAATCAAACCTCAAAACATAAACTAATAGGCTACAACAATAACAAATAAGAAAATTAACAACACAACACACAACACCAAGAGTTTTGATGTGGAAAACTCGATTAAGGAAAAAACCACGGTGGGAACCTACCCACAGTAAGATGATACTCTATAGTAGTATGTGAAAATATTACAATGGGGAATGCACATGCATTCAGGCACACTGCCTAGAGCTCGCTGCTCAAAATATATTTCCTGAAAGGCTACAACCCTCAGGGAAGTCTCACTGACTTACAATATGATTCAGACTACAATCTGGAAGGAATGAACTACAATGATAGCATCTACAAATACCTGATGACAGTTCTAGTTAAGAACAATTGTTTACTCTATAACACCAATCTCACCTCAACACTTCACCAAATGATAACTCTCTTGTTCACACAATCACCTCTCTTTGATAATGCAGACATAATACTGACACCTAAATTACATAAGCATTTCACCTATATATACAAATAATCAACCTTGATAACAAGTTCGGCTAAACCCTCAACCCTCAACTTACAATTACAAAAATTACATCACACAATACAAAGATCAACCACCAGACCAATATTATGATTTACATTACATAGCATGGAGCTAATTCGAATTCCCAAACAATCACATCCACCAGAAATCCTGCTAAGACCAACTGCAACATACTTCAGCACCAGAAATACCGCATAACACAAAAATCATCACTGGTTCATAGAAGTCACCAAAAAATTGCACAACAATCAATGGAGATCACCAAAACAAATAGGAAAGGGCTAGGAAACACCACCAAGTATGTTAGAATAGTTGATAACAGTTGCACAAATACCTCTATTCAAATCTTCATTTGTCAACGTCTCAAAGATTAAAAACACAACCAATCAACAACTGTCATGAAGAAAGATAACTTGCAAAGCACCAAATCATGAACCATCTGCAATGAAGATACACAAGATCATCCCAAATAATAATCCAAAGTCTTAGCACAAGATCTGATCATACTAGAATATACTAGAGGAAATACCAGATTTTGCAAAACAGATCAACAAAACCAAACTACAAAACTAGATAAAAAAACTCTTCTTCCTAAACTCATCAGAATAAACCATAGGAATATGTGGACTGTTAGATGCAATGACAGTCCCAAAGACATTGAGAGGGGGAGGGTGAATTAGTATCTAACCGGTTAATTGAATATTTGAACTTATTTACAACTTTGCAACTTAAATTAATGTACCGGTAGTAGTAAAGAGAAATAACAGAGACAACATAAATGCACACCTTAACACAAAATATTTTGGCGAGGAAACCCAGTGTGGGAAAAACCTCGGTGGGATTTGTGACCCACAATATTTACTCACTCACCAATATGAATAAATATTACTTACAACATGGGCCTGCGCATGCAGGAAGGCCAACAGCCTAGAGTTCACTGCTCAATAGAAGAGTGTCACTGGCTACAAAATGGATAATTAAATCCAATACAATGTACTGCTCAAAATAACATCTCTAATGCTTGGTTTAGTACCATTTTAAGCTCAGTTAGATACCTTAACAAAAAACATTTCATTGTCCTTACATATACCAATAATAATAATCTATCCTCTTCTATGTACAAAATGATCTATAAGATCTCATTCATATATGAGTATTTACAATACATCATGTTGGCTTACAAATAAATATTTACATTTACAATACAATTCATATAAACAAAACTTTGTCGCATGTCAGCCTGAGAGCCGATATACTTCATTGCTAGTGTAATTTGGATGTCGATGAATGTGCTTGCCTGTGTCGGTGCCTACCGGTGTATGATGTCTGCACCTATTACCGGTTGGTTGCCATCAATGACAACATCAACCATATTCTCATTGAGTGTAGAATGCCAACAATCTCCCCCTTTGGCATTGATGGCAACACTCATGAGAAAAATCCAAAACTGTTATCCAAAAATGAAGTCCAAAATATGATCCCAAAAAGAGTGTGCTCCCTCTGAGCAAGTGATCTCCTCTGTGTAATATTTTTCTCCATACTACTCACCCTTTGACATTGTTGGTAAACAAATTTGTCTTTCCTTATCTATTTAATTCAAAGCACTATGAAGTATAGGAAAGCAAACAAATTTTCTACCAAATAGTTGGAAAATCATCTAATTGATTAACCTCTGAATTTAGGTACAACTCCCTCTAGTGAATATTCATTCGGCTCCAAATTACATACAATCAATAGGATGCCTCTCACCAAAAAGCACTTAAAGGCAATTGCATACACTAGTCAGTACAAAATGAATGCAAACACTGATCTATATATAATTTTCTATATAAAGCCAACAAGCTTCATATGAACACTAAAACAAAATGCGAATAAAAACATATAAAGATGAACTTAGCTAATAGTTTTTTGCATATATAGAAAGTATAATAGCCCCTTCATCGAAATAGATTTACAAAGAAATCAGACTTCAAAATCAAACACATAGATTTGAAACTGAAAACAAATATTAATAAGATATCACATTCACTGATGATCATCTACTTTCTTCATACACAAAATGTTCTTAGCCAATTTTAAAGATAGTTTTTCTTCCAAAAACTTAGTGAACCCCTTTAAAGTCATTACATAAGATATTTATAGGTCACCAGACCCAATAGTTATTTTTAACCCAAGTAAAATTAACTCACCAGAGTTAATAGAAAGAAACCCTAACTGTATAACCAAAATTTAAAGAAAATAACTAGACACGCTAGCAAAAAATTGCCAGCAGTGCTAGTCACACAGTTTGTTCAGTTTCGGTGCAATCACTCAGGTTGGTGTCTTGGAAAGACACCATCACCGCCTTGGCTATGCTCCACTTTCGGTGCACTTTTGAAAACTCTTGGATTATAGTTATGTGCGGCAAACTGATATGAATAACTCTTTGTTTCTAGAGCTCCTTTTTCCTCTTTACCATTTGCACTTTATCTCTATGTGAATCCAGATGATCGAGGCAAATAGTGAGCATTGATTCCACTTTAAAGATCTTCATAAAGTCTTCCACAGAAAAGGATTTCTCAATCTTGATCTATCTAATGTGGCTGCCGAACTGGTTAATCATCTCCGTAGTGTCTTCCAGAGTTTCATTGTCCTCTTTAAGTAATTGAACATCCACGCAATGTAAGTCCTTCTGCATGGTCACCCTCAAGGTTGTTAACTCACCATGTCGACTGGTTGACTTGTTATAACCCTGTTCAATTATTTGGTTGCACCACTCAATACTCTCCTTGCAAATGAACATTGCATCTTCATTTAGTCTTGATACTTGGTTTTCAGCAAGAAAGTTCATTAGACCATAACGCTGAATATCCCGCATCTGCTTCGAAATCACTTCCCACTTAGATTTCTCCTTCTACCACGAGACCAAGTTGGAATCCAAGGCTTTGGTGACCTCATTGGCATCCTTAAAAATTTAGACCAAGTCTAGTATGCAATTAGTTGTCTGGTGCATGATTGAGGTGAGCCACTCTGAGAAAACCTCAGCAATCATCCTATTTTGCTGAACTTCATCCAAGAATTTTTGATTGTTAGGTGATTTTGGACTAAAAGGACCTAACTATTGGGACAATGGCAAGGGTATGTTTTGCAAAGCATGGATATACTGGGCCATTTGCGTCAAACTTTGTTTCAACTCAGCCTTGTCCCTCTCATCTTTCCAAGTACGAGAGATAATTCGCTTGGTGGAAGTCTCCAAGTGCTTCACATCCACGGCTCTAGTTCTGATGCCCAAATCTATTCGTTCAATAGCATAGTCTGCTTCTGAAGCCATAGAAACATCTTTGTTAGGCTTGGGTCTAGCAATGTCTATCATCCAATGCTTTGTGTTTTCATCAAAGTCAATCATTGCCTCTGTTTTTAACTTTTTGGGCTTTGTAGACCTTCCCAGACATTTGCTCATGGCGTCCTCCATCGATACTGAAATTGGAACTACATTCCTTTTCCTAGTGATTGAATTGCTTAGCCATTTTGGTGCTAGGGTCAGTTCTTTTGAAGGCATGAGTGGAAACCCTGTTAAGGGTGGTGGCATGGCATGGTGTATATGGGACTGGATTTCGAGTGCTCTTGAGTCCTGAAAGATAGCATCTATGTCAATTGAAACCTTGTCTACTTCAGAAATAGGGGATGTCATCTTGCTTGGTGTTTCCTCTAGGTCCAAATCTCAAATGAGGTGAGAAATCGGTGGCTTGAAACCCTTCTTGGATCTCGATTTGGTAACTCGGCCAACAATAGAAAGCTCAATCTCAAGGTCAAGTTTCTCTTCTTTAATCCTTGCCTTTTCTTTTCTTGCATCAAAAATAGGAATGTTAGTCACAACAAAAGTTTTACTTGTAGTACTCATCTTCCCACTTTTGCTTCTTGAACTGGTTGCTCATGTTGGATGAAATTGGCAACTCCTAAGCCAATTCTCCGTCCTGCGGGTTACACTGAAAGTGCGTGTCTGAATACTATCTGCCATATTTTTGTTCCAATCTACTTCCAGAAGAGGTTCATCATGGACCCATTTTATAAACTCTGAGTCAAGTATGTCTTCATCATTGGTGGTGACACCCGAGGTATCCATGTGCAATTTCATATCATGAATTTGCCTCAAAGTTAGTCTAGACCAACTCCTTCTCTGTACTTCAAATTCATCCTGACAAGCCTCCTAATAATCTTATAACTATTGGTATTTTGGTATGGTTTTGTCATTGATGTCAACACCTACTAAATACACCTACTTTGGAGATCCAGCAACATTGACCGGCAAATAGTAAACTGTGCAATAGTTACCGGTATATGGTTCACCGACATAATATAAAGTTCACCGGTACCTACAATGATATGGAAGGCACTTGGTAATGTTGAAGACATCATGTGGACACTTTATTTCAAAGTAATAATCACTGGTATATTCTTATTTGCATATTTTCTTTTACCGGCAAATAGGTCCAGGTTATCTAGGGTTACACCGGCAGGTTTATCTTTTCCAGATCAGCATGGCACGGTATGGAGATGATTTATTATTGTTGTAAATGCATTAAGCTAACATGTTCAATTGGTTATTGCATCGAATATTGTATTGTTTGTAAAATGTTTTTATTGTAATATCTTGTAGAGCCGACCTACTAAAATTGGTCTTAGGGTATGGTATAAATGTAAGATCTTATTTGTAAGATCAAGTGTGGAATGCGGAAAAGAATTGAGTGAAGGTATATGCGAGATCAAGCAGAGGTATACACGAAGACATCATTTGAACGTGAAGTTAGGTTTTTGTAGAAGCATATCAGCATTACACCAGTACTAAATCTAGCATATGAAGATGCTATTTTGTGCAGTACATTCTTATTGGATTTAACCATCCAACTGTAGTAAGTGTGACTCCCATTTGTGATTGAGCAGTGAGCTCTAGGCTGTTGGCCTTTCTGCATGTGCAAACCCCTTTTGTACACTTACTATCTGTAGTAGTATCATTTGATTGTGGGTAAGGTTTCCCACCATGGTTTTTCCCCTTACAGGGTTACCACGTACAAATATTGGTGTCATGTGTTGTGGATGACTTCATGCTTATGTTTCATGCATTAATTCTTACCGGTACAACAATTTTCTGTTAACACTGTTTACCGACATACTTAAGTGATTTACCTGTATTAAGCATTAAGTTGGTTAATAAGTTTTTGGCTTGAATTTATTTGACAACTGATTCACCCCCCCCCCCCCCCCCCCTCCTCAGTTGTCTTTGGGACCTACAATAATTGAGGAACATGCTGATCAGGTACCACTTTCTTTACATACTGAGTGATGAAACCCTTGCTATAAAAGTTATCCCTTCTTACAAAGGACATCAAATGAAACTTTTTAAATTCAAGTTCAAGATTCAATGCATCAGAAACATAGCTACAATTATAATGGCCTAAATCGATAGGAAAAATTCCACTTGTGTCGGAGTCCTCACCATAATCTTTTGTGACATAAGCGAGCTGCCTGGATACTTCGATCAAAGTGCAGGAATCTGAAATGTCCCTGGGAAGTCTAAAGGGTTCACCCTTAAATCCTCTGAATCTTAAATAAGTGAAATGGTTGAACTGTATAAATAAACTGCCATATATGTTAACAAGCTCAACTACTTCTGGAGACATTCTTCTATGCAAATTACCCTATAATTCAAAGGCTAGCCTCCCAGTGAAAACATCATTCCAATGGAGATAATCATCAACATGCCCTTTCAAAGTCAGATTAGGATGATACTCATAAATCCTCATGCCTTGAACTCATTTTACATGAGACAACCCCGACCATTCTCTCACACAGGCAAGTATATATAACATATAGGATGACATGTAAAAATTAGGCATTCCAAGATAACTACTCAGGCCTTCATGTAACCTTTCCACAATAACAATTCCCTAGTCAATGAACCGACTTCTATCCAGAGTGACCTGAATGAAGAAATACATCTAGTCTTCCCAATAAAAAGAATGAGAATTACCCTTCACCCTGCTCAGCAGTATGACCAAGTCTCGAATTGCTGGGATCAAGTGTTCACAAGTTAAAGGTCTCGGCAGCCTCAAGCCCCCTTTTTGGAATCTTAAGAGCCAATTTTGTGCAATCATAGTTCTATAATATTGCTTCTTCTCAGAGAAAATCCCATAAGATTTACCAATGGTCCAGTCTTCATAGGGTTCCCGATGTGGAATACCCGTGGCTGCCATTACCTTTTGTCTATCAATAGAAAACAAGACTTCACCATCATTTTTCCTTATGCATCTATTTCCGTTGTCATAATGATAAATACATTCTAAGACTAACTCAGGGCAGGAAGCAGTTGTGGGAAAGGTAGCAGCTTCTAATAATCTGCTTTGAGCCACATCTATCATCATGGGGTCTGGGGTTGAATTCTTTACTCTCTCCAAAAAGACATCTAAATATAGCTGAACCAGTGTTGCATCACCCAACTCTCCTAAAGAGCTTACAAGGGAGATGAGCTCATCAATTTGGTCAAAACAGGCCTCATGTTTTGGTTTGTGGATTTCCCGAATCAATCCCAGGTGAAGAAGGAAAATGAAAACAAAAACAAGCAACTAAAGAACACCTAGATCTTTTAAAAAAAACTACAACAATTTAGAAGATTGTTTAACATACCTTCCTCTACCCTCTGTAAACCCCTATTGTAGCCTATTTTTCCCACTCTGAAAACTCCTTCTCAAAATCTTCTCCAGAAAATAATAATCCCGATGAGACAACTACTCAGTTTTAAAGACGAGAAAATCTTACCCATCATGATTAAAGCTTCCTTCATTACTCCTTGTTCATGTGACCTTACTTTGAAATGATTGCACCAAGGTACGCCTTAATCGTTAAGTCACTTCCCCTTTGACACAACAAATCCTCACACATACTTGCCATAAATGACAGATTTCAAATTATTAGAGAAAGAAAATCACTTCTGTCTGCGGCCGTCTTTCATGTTCTCAAAGTCTGCACCGTCACCACATGGTAAGTCACATGTCTTTCAAGGAACCTATACATAAAACTTAGAGCCTTGTGGAACCATCACAAAATGATATTAACATGACAAATCTTGAACCTTGAACCTTGAACCAAAAAGGTTCAAGTTCAAGGTTCAAAGAATGCAAAATGCTGACAAGAACTAGCAAAGCTTAAATTTGCATGGGAAGACAAATATTCGAAATAACGCCCGTTGAACTTTGAACCTTGATCCAAAAAGTTTTAAGTTCAAGTTCAAGGTTCAAGTTCAAGGTAGTGGAACCTAACAAGGACCGAATGACATAAGCAAAAATTTAAGCAAGTTCTTGACCGATGAATTAGACAAGCATTACTTCATATAGGGATGCATATGGAATGAAAATTTTATATGGGCCCAATAGTGGCTTTGCATGGGGACTGGGACGCGTAAGGTACCAAGCAATGAATCACAGGATCTCTGGTTTTGAAACATAACTGACTAAGGACCAACTTGCAACAAAAATAGACACACCTAAACTAGCATGACAAAAATATATGTACAAACTAATAGGGGATGCTTGTTTACAATTGATACAACTTTAAATCCTGCCCATTATAAGACAGGGGAAGTTCAAAACCATCCTGATAAGAAAGTTTAAAAGATTTGGGCCCCTTTACCTCATGAATCACATAAGGTCCCTTTCACAATGACTCAAATTTGCCATGAACACCTTTCGGTTCTCTCCTTTTATCCCACAATAACACTAGGTCCCCTTTAATGAACTTCCTGGGCCTTGCTTTCTGATCAAAAATCTTTTTAACCCTCATTTGATGTTCTATGATCCTGTCAACTAGCTACACTCTTTCTTCTTCAATTTTGGTTAAATACATAATCCATTTTTCAAGTGAGCTCTGGAAAAATGCATCTTCTATTACCGTTTGCAATTTAGAAGCCACTAATTCTAAAAGAAGAGAGATTTGTGCACCAATACCATAAACCAGTTCAAATGGTGACATTCCTATGGCCTGTTTTGGTGAAGTTCGATTTTCCCATAGTGCGTCATGTAGCTTCTTATGCCAATCCCTAAAATTTTCACTAACTAACTTTCTCATGATATTGATCAAGTTCTTATTACTTGATTATGCCTGACCGTTACCCTGTGGATAATAATCAGAAGCATGTGCCAAAACAATTTCATGATCATAGCAAAATAAGCTCAATTCTAATGAAGAAAAATTTGATGCATTATCTACGACTATTTTCTAAGGAACTCCAAACCTGACAAGGATATTCTCCTTAAGGAATGTACACACAATTTCTAAGGTAGTTTTCTTTACAAGGATAACTTCCACCCACTTAGTGAAATAATCTGTCACCATTAATATGTGAGTGTGCCCCCAACTAGAAATGGGATTCAAAGGACCAATAAAATCTAGTCCCCACTACTTAAAAGGTTCTTCAATTACCACAGGCCTCAAAGGCAAGGTGGCCAACTGGGGTTTACCTATGAACAACTTGCATTTCTTAGACTTCGCCACCCAAGCGTATGCATCCCGGAACATCCCTGGCCAATAGTAATAGTTTCTCAGGATTTTGTATGTAGTAACCATAGAGGAAAAGTGGCCCCCTCATGCTTCATTATGGAAAGTTTTCAATAGAGCTTCTTGATGTGGTTTATCTACGCATTGGAGGAAAGTTCCATCTAAACCCTTTTTATACAATATGTTATTTGAGATGACATACTTTGCAGCTTTCAACCTCAAATTCCTTTTTTCCCCAGGAGAAAGATGATCAGGACAGTCCCCATACGTAAGGTAATATGCCACTTTAGTGAACCAAGAATCTTGATGATCAACGAACAGGGTTAAAGGTAAACTGCCATCCTCTTTGGACTCATTTTCTGCCATCAATCTATAGAGGCCTTGTCCTCTAACCAGTTTAGTGGGCTTGGTATCTAAATTGAATTCTTGTATCTTGGAGACCCAAGATGCTCTATTGTTGATGCCAACATCTTGTTGAGTTAAAATAGCCTTTACTACAGAATTGGGAACAAAAACAATTGCATGCGAGTGAAGTATATAATACCTGAACTGCTTCACAACTTTTACCACCGCATAAGCCTGCTTCTCTATCTGTGAGTACTTCAACTCATGCTTCTTCAGGGGAATACTCAAGTAAGAAATCGACACTTCCTCATTATCTTCACCTTTTTGTACCAAGATCCCGGACATAGTATGTTATGATGCATAACAATAAATAATAAAGTCTTTATTAAAGTCCAGAATTACCAGGGTAGGTGCATGTGCAATCTCCTTCTTAATCTCTTCGAAAGCTTTTCTACTAGCTTTGTTCCACTTAAAATCTTCCTTCTCACTCATCATATTCATGATGTACTTGGTAGTTTCAGCAAAATCAGGAATAAAACGTCTTAAGAAGTTCACCTGTCCAAAGAAAGACCTCACTCCATTTCTATTTGAGGGGAGACTAAGATGTTGTATCACCTTTACTCTTTGTGGATCAAATTTTACTCCTTGTGAAATAATGTGTCCCAGAAGTTTTCCTTCCGTGACACCAAAGATGAACTTTTTGGGGTTTAGGGATACCCCATGCTCCCTACATCTCATTAGAACTTTTCTCAAGTCTCGCACATGATGCTTCCCTTTTTTGGAGAATACAATTAAATCATCTAAATACACCACAATAATCTTATCTCTCAAAGGTACCCCAGGGAGTTATAAAGGTTGTTTTATGTTGATCCTACTCTGTGACACTAATCTAATTATACCCAGAGAAACCATCCAACATAGACATCATCTTCGACCCAGAAACAGTTTGTAAAATATGATCCATCGTGGGTAGGGGATAATTATCTTTTAGACTTGCTTGGTTTAAGTTTCTAAAATTAACACAGATTTGTATCTCATCGTTCTTTTTCCGAATAGGAACTATGTTCGCAATCTAGGTAGAATGGTGTAAAGGATAAATAATTCGAGCCTTCAAAATTTTGTCAACCTCATGAAAAATTGCTTGTGCTACCTTTAGATTAAAGTTTCTTAACTTTTGTTGGAAAGGATTAGCACTTGGTTTCAAAGGAATTTGATGTTGAAACTTACCATCTCTAAAGTTCTTCAAATCATCATAACTCCAAGCAAAAACATCTCTAAACTCAACTAGCAAATCAATAAACCTCTTTCTTTCCACTTCAGAGCAGCATTTTCTCAAATTAACAAATATAGGATCCTCATTGGTACCAATGTTAATTTTCTCATACTCCCTAGAGCTCTGAATCACAGGAGCTTCCTTATCTCTTTGCTTAACATATCCATCTTTCCTGTCAAAAAGACATTCAAGCAATACTAAACCCTTTGGAATTTTATTTCCTTTTAACTGCAGCATCCCATCATGTACTTCCTCTTGCATATCAGGAGAAAACTCTTTACAATTCACCTCTGACCCTTCATAAAAAAATGATGTAAAAATATTAGCACATTGCAGAAAGTTCTGAATCTGTTTATCATTTTCAAACACCTGCCAGGATTCAGAATTATCTTACACACTAGGTCTATAAACTAGTTCAACCCTGTAAGTGTTGGTTGTGAAATCTGGGTGTGGAACCAGCAAGGCTGTAGATACCACCAAAGAATCTGCCATTGAATTAAATTCCCTAGGAAAAGCTTCAATTGAAAAAGCATAGAAAGCTTCAATCTCATCCCAAACACGATTCCTATAGTGTCTCAATCTCTCATTTTTACTGCAAATAATCCCCTCACCTGCTTAACAATAAGCTCTGCATCACCCCTCACCTTTAGCATTTTGATTTGCAACCTCTTTGCTTCGGCCAGACCTAACAGTAAGGCCTCATATTCAGCTATATTATTTGTGTTTTGGAATTCCAACTTGAATGAATAAGGAATGACCTTTCCGTGGGGAGGTATCAAAATGACCCCTTCCCCTAATCCTGAGGATGAACAACTCCCATCAAATTCCATAGACTAGAGTTCATTTGACTTACCTGCACCTAGTAACATACTCTCATCTTGAGGGTTAGTCGATATCATGTAATTTCCAAAGCCACAATCTTGATACAAAATTTGAGCTTTTGGATCATCAGAGGGAAACACTGTGCACTTAGCCTGCGTTTCAGGGTGAAAAAGGACTCTCTGTTTTCCAATTGTGATCACCGCTTGAGACCAATCCATCTTAATTTCCCCTCCCATGTCTTTACAAAAGGTGTGACTCAACAACATACCATAGATAGCAGGAATATTAGCCACTAGGATTGTCAACTTGATTCTCTTGGCAAGATGTTGTACCAAGGCAACCTGTGCATCTTTAATTTGCCCTAGTAAAGAAACTTGCTTGGAGTCCATGGAGTAACATTTGCCAAAGGTCTTTGTCAGGGTTAAACCTAAAGCTTTTTCTACAACTAAAGACATGATATTATTGGATGCTCCTGAGTCAATTATGCAATTACTCAACTTATGCATGTTAATATATAATGACACATAGAAAGGTTCAGGTTTATTTTCAAGGTTAGGTTCAAAGAGATCATCTTGCAGAGGAACGGACCTTGATGAGTTCTTAGGAGTTATTTGGGTAGGACTGACATTAGCATGTGTTGGTGAATCAGTACTCATGGGTGTTTGGGTTTCACTTGCTAAGGCATGAGCATTATTCCCTTTAACAAATTCGACCAATCTATCTAGTTCTCTCGGGTTTAACTTCAAATACTCAGTCGGAGAAATCTGAACACAAGATGTTTTACAAAACTCAATGATATCAAAAGGGTTAGTAAAATAATTAGAACTTGAAGGAGTAACTCCTGGAACCACTTTTGACATACCTCCATGACGGGTTAAGATTTCTTTTCCTTTCTCAAAACTGTGTACAGTTGTTGTAGCATCTTGAGATTTCAAATTTTGTTGAGTTCTTGTAAGAATTGTGTATGAGGAATCTTCCAAAGATACCAACATGTTTCCTCCCCTCTCTGAGTCAGAGACATATTCCATATAATGAATTTCAAAGTCGCCAGACATACCTTGGGATCCTACTTCATTTGCTTCTAAGATTGTTTCTCCTTTACTGACCATTTGAGAAAAATGAACCATCTCTGGGCACAAAAATCCATCATGTTCATCAGTTAAATGAAACACACAAGAATTTGTCTTAAGTGGTGGTGCTTCAATAGCAATTCTTTGTTGAATAGGGGGCAATTGTAATTGTCTTCCTCCACCTCCTCCCTGTTGATTAGGATATCTCCTAGGAACATCTTGATATGGTTGGGAATAGGATGTACCTGCTTCAGGAGTCTGCCTCTTTAGGGTAATTACATCATTCATTAACCATTGAATAACAGGATCTGAGGAAGTAGTGGGTTGAGCATTGGATGTTTGTACCTCTCTTTTCCATTTGCCCACAGTGATCAAATCATCCTCTAATTCAATTGCAAGAGTTTTAGCGGCATTCAAATCAGCAACCCTTTGCCTACGAATCAAGAAACTTATTTCTAAGGGCATTGAATAAATAAAAAAACATTTGAGATTATCATCTGAAGGTTTTTGGTTAACCGGAATCTTGTGAAGAATCTCATCAAATCTTGCTATGAAGTCCCTCATGGATTCAGGTAGTTCCTTTTTCAACTGGGATAGCTGACCTAGAAGGGAGTGTTCATCTTCAACTACCTTGAATCTAGCTTCAAACCTTGTCTTTAATTCCTACCAAGTTGTTATCACACTATTATGATAAAACCAATCAGTCGCTACTGCTATCAATGTCTGGATAAACAACCTAACAACCACATCTTCATGTTGAACCGCTATTACTCCATATGCTACACTGAAAGCATTCAAATTCTCATCTACAGTGACCATCCCATCCCCACTAAATTTAGGCAAATGATCCCTAGCAGCTTTTGGCAAGGGGTTAAGGTTCAAGCCTAGGTTCAATGGGCCTACAGCTACCCCCCAAGGGTTATTGGCCACCATTGGAAGTATAATGTTAAGGGGAGTAGGGTTGAATGAAATGGGTATGGCAACACCATGCAGGACCAACGCTTGACAAACTGGGGATGCAGGTGATGATGACAAAGGAGATGGAGGTCTACTCCTTGCCCTTTGTTGGGGTGAAAAGGTGGATTGGAAATTCAGATTCTGCAATTCTTCAAAAATGGGATCAAAAACCCCACCTCTCCTCTGGGATCTAGTATATGGTCTGGAGTCCAGTGTGGAACAATCAGGGCAACAAACATCTGGGAATTTGGAATTGGTTATCAAGGATGTGGATAAAGAAAACCCTAGGGACTATTATCTGTTCAATGACTAACATAGGGTGATCTGATTGTCTTTCTATCTCGCTAAGAAGAGCATTGATTCTATTATATTCTACTCAACTTCTTCTATGTCTCTAGGCTAGAGTATCCAGCTCTGAGGTAATGTTACTTTGTTCCTCTTGTACCCAGTTTAGATTTGGTTGCAAGAAAGGCAAAAACCCTTCTAGAGGCAATACCATTTATGGAAAATAGAGTACACTTATAATGATGATCTGGTTTTATAATTAGTTATTCTCTTCGCTCCCTAGCAGAGTTGCCAAAAATCTGTTGGTAAATAGATTTGTCTTTCCTTATCTATTTAATTCAAAGAACTGTGAAGCATAGGAAAGCAAACAAATTTTCTACCAAACAGTTGGAAAATCATTTAATTGATTAACCTCTGAATTTAGGTATAGCTCCCTCTAGTGAATATTCATTCGGCTCCAAATTACATACAATCAATAGGATGCTTTTCACTAGAAAGCACTTAATGGAAATTGCATACACCAGTCAATACAAAATGAATGCAAGCACTGATCTATATATAATTTTGTATATAAACCCGATAGACTTCATACGAGCACTAAAACAAAATGAGAATAAAAACTTATAAAGATGAACTTAGCTAATAGTTTTTTGCACATATAGAAAGTTTAACAAACCCTTCATTTAAATATATTTACATAGAAATCAAACTTCAAAATCAAACACACAGATTTGAAACTGAAAATAGTTGTTAATAAGATATCACATTCACTGATGATCATCTACTTTCTTCATACACAAAATGTTCTTAGCCAATTTGAAAGATAGTTTTTCTTCCAAAAACTTAGTGAATCCCTTTAAAGTCATTACATAAGATATTTATAGGTCACTAAACCCAATAGTTCTTTTTAACCCAAGTAAAGTTAACTCGCTAGAGTTAATAGAAAGCAACCCTAACTGTATAACCAAAATTTAAAGAAAATAACTAGACATGTTGGCAAACAACTGCCAGGAGTGCTAGTCATGCAGTTTGCTCAGTTTTGGTGCGATCGCTCGGGTTGGTGTCTTGGATAGACACTATCACTACCTTGGCTGTGCTCCACTCTCGGTGCACTTTTGAAAAATCCTGGATTATAGTTACATGTGGCAAACTGATGTGAATAACTCTTTGGTTCCAGAGCTCCTTTTTCCTCTTTACCATTTGCACTTTATCTCTGTGTGAATCCAGATGATCAAGGCAAACAGTGAGCATTGATTCCACTTTAGAGATCTTCGTAAAGTCTTCCA
Source organism: Cryptomeria japonica (assembly GCF_030272615.1). NCBI lineage: Eukaryota > Viridiplantae > Streptophyta > Pinopsida > Cupressales > Cupressaceae > Cryptomeria > Cryptomeria japonica. The sequence goes on along the minus strand of NC_081407.1, from coordinate 358,010,573 downwards.
TGGACAAGGATTTCTCCATCCTGATCTGTCTGATGTGGCTGCCGAACTGGTTAATCATCTCTATAGTGTCTTCCAGAGTTTCACTATCCTCTTTAAGTAATTGAGCATCCACGCAATGTAAGTCCTTCTGCATGGTCACCCTCAAGGCTATTAACTCACCACATAGACTAGCTGACTCATTATAACGCTGCTCAATTATTTGGTTGCACCACTCAATACTCTCCTCGCAAATGAACATTACATCTTCATTTAGTCGTCATACTTGGTTTTCAGCAAGAAAGTTCATTAGACCATAATGCTGAATATCTCACATCTGCTTCGAAATCACTGCCCACTTAGATTTCTCCTTCTACCATGAGACCAAGTTGGAATCCAAGGTTTTGGTGACCTCATTGGCATCCTTAAAAAACTGGACCAAGTCTATTATGCAATTAGTTGCCTGGTGTATGATCGAGGTGAGCCACTCTGAGAAACCCTTAGCAATCATCCTATTTCGCTGAACTTCATCCAAGAATTTTTGATTGTTAGGTGATTTTGGACTAAAAGGACCTAAATGTTGGGACAATGGAAAGAGGGTGTTCTACAAAGCATGGATATACTAGGCCATTTGTGTCAAACTTTGTTTCAACTCAGCCTTGTCCCTCTCATCTTTCTAGATATGGGAGATAATTCGCTTGGTGGAAGTCTCCAAGTGCTTCACATCCACTGCTCTGGTTCCGATGCCCAAATCTATTCATTCGACAACATAGTCTACTTCTAAAGCCATAGTAGCATTTTTGTTAGGCTCAGGTCTAGTAATGTCTGCGGTCGAATGCTTCGTGTTTTCATCAAAGTCAATCATTGCCTCTGTTTTTAACTTTTTGGGCATTGTAGACCTTCCCAGACATTTTCTCACGGCGTCCTCCATCAATACTAAAATTGGAACTACATTCCTTTTCCTAGTGATTGAATCGCTTAGCCATTTTGGTGCTAGGGTTAGTTCTTTTGAAGGCATGAGTGGAAACCCTACTAAGGGTGGTGGCGTGGCATGGTCTATATGCGACTGGATTTTGAGTGCTCCTGAGTCCTGAAAGATAGCATCTATGTCAATTGAAACCTTGTTTGCTTCAAAAATAAGGGATGTCATCTTGCTCAGTGTTTACTTTGGGTCCAAATCTAGAATGAGGTGAGAAACTGGCAGCTTGAAACCCTTCTTGGATCTCGATCTGGTAACTCGGCCAGCAATAGAAAGCTCAATCCTGAGGTTAAGTTTCTCTTCTTTAATCCTTGCCTGTGCTTTTCCTACATCAGAAATAGGAATGTTAGTCACAATAGAAGTTTTACTTACAGTACTCCTCTTCCCACTTTTGCTTCTTGAACTGGTTGCTCGTGTCAGATGAAATCGGCAGCTCCTAAGTCAATTCTCTGTCCTTTGGGTTATACTGAAAGTGCATGTCTGAATACTATTTGCCATCTTTTTGTTCCAATCTACTTCTGGAAGAGGTTCATCATGGACCCGTTTCATAACCTTTGAGTCAGGTATGTCTTCATCATCGGTGGTGACACCTGAGGTATCCATGGGAAATTTCATGTCATGAATTTTCCTCAAAGTTAGTCTAGAACAACTCCTTCTCTGTACTTCAAATTCATCATGACAACCCTCCCAATAATCTTCTAACTGAGGAACATGCTGATCAGGTATCACTTTCTTTACATATTGAGTGATGAAACCCTTGCTATCAAAGTTATCCCTTTTTACAAAGGACTTCAAATGAAACTTTTTAAATTCAAGTTCAAGATTCAATGCATCAGAAACAGACCTATAACTATAATGGCCTAAATCGATAGGAAAAATTCCACTTGTATCGGAGTCCTCACCATAATCTTTTGCGACATAAGTGAGCTACCTAGATACTTCAATCAAAATGTAGGAATCTAAAATGTACCTGGGAAGTCTAAAGGGTTCACCCTTAAATCCTCCGACTCTAAAATAAGTGAAATGGCTGAACTGTATAAAGAAACTGCCATATATGTTAACAAGCTCAACTGTTTCTCAAGACATTCTTCTATGCAAATTACCCCGTAATTCAAAGGTCAGCCTCCCAATGAAAACATCATTCCAACAGAGATAATCATCAACATGCCCTTTCAAAGTCAGATTAGGATGATACTCATAAATCCTCATGCCTTGAACCCATTTTACATGAGACAACCTCGACCATTCTCTCACACAGGCAAGCATATATAATAGATAGGATGACATATAAAAATTAGGCATTCCAAGATAATTACTCAGGCCTTCATGTAACCTTTCCGCAATAACAATTCCCCAGTCAATGAAGCGACTTATATCCAGAGTGACCTGAATGAAGAAATACATCTAGTCTTCCCAATAAAAAGAATGAGAATTACCCTTCACCCTGCTCAGCAGTATGACCAAGTCTCGAATTGCTGGGATTAAGTGTTCACAAGTTAAAGGTTTCGGCAGCCTCAAGCCCCCTTTTTGGAATCTTAAGAGCCAATTTTGTGCAATCACAGTTCTATAATATTGCTTCTTCTCAGAGAAAATCCCATAAGATTTACCAATGGTCCAGTCTTCATAGGGTTCCCGATGTGGAATACCCGTGGCTGCCATTACCTTTTGTCTATCAATAGAAAACAAGACTTCACCATAATTTTTCCTTATGCATCTATTTCTGTTGTCATAATGATAAATACATTCTAAGACTAACTCAGGGCAGGAAGTAGCTGTGGGAAAGGCAGCAGCTTCTAATAATCTTCTTTGAGCCACATCTATCATCATGGGGTCTAGGGTTGAATTCTTTACTCTCTCCAGAAAGACATCTAAATCTAGCTAAACCAGTGTTGCATCACCCAGCTCTAGTAAAGAGCTTACAAGGGAGATGAGCTCATCAATTTGGTCAAAACAGGCCTCATGTTTTGGTTTGTGGATTTCCCGAATCAATCCCAGGCGAAGAAAGAAAATGAAAACAAAAACAAGCAACTAAAGAACACCTAGATCTTTTAAAACAAACTGCAGCAATTTAGAAAATTGTTTAACATACCTTCCTTTGCCCTCTGTAAACCCCTATCGTAGCCTATTTTTCCCACTCTGAAAACTCCTTCTCAAAATCTTCTCCAGAAAATAATAATCCCGATGAGACAACTACTTAGTTTTAAAGATGAGAAAATCTTACCCATCATGATTAAAGCTTCCTTCATTACTCCTTGTTCATGTGACCTTACTTTGAAATGATTGCACCAAGGTACGCCTTAACCTTTACGTCACTTCCCCTTTGACACAATAGATCCTCACACATACTTGCCATAAATGATAGATTTGAAATTATTAGAGAAAGAAAATCCCTTTCGTCGGTGACCGTCTTTCATGTTCTCAAAGTCTACGTCATCACCACGTGGCAAGTCACATGTCTTTCAAGGAACCTATACATAAAACTTAGAGCCTTATGGAACCATCACAAAATGATATTAACATGACAAATATTGAACCTTGAACCTTGAACCAAAAAGGTTCAAGTTCAAGGTTCAAAGAATGCAAAATGCCAACAAGAACTAGCAAAGCTTAAATTTGTGCAGGAAGAAAAATATTTGAAATAATGCCCGTTGAACTTTGAACCTTGAACCAAAAAGGTTCAAGTTCAAGTTCAAGGTTCAAGTTCAAGGTAGTGGAACCTAACAAGGACCGAATGACATAAGAAAAAATTTAAGCAAGTTCTTAACTGATGAATTAGATAAGCATTACTACATATAGGGATGCATATGGAATGAAAATTTTATATGGGCCCAACAGACATCAATGGTAAAGGATGTCAAAAAGAATAAAAAAATACAAATATTCTAGGTCATAGCCTGTAACTGGTTCTATACAAGTTGAAAATTATCTACTAAAATTAGATTCAGGCTCTGCATGATTTTGTTATTGTCAAAAGGAATGGTCTATGTTTGCTAGATCATGTCGGTCAGATAGTGCATCTGTTGCTCTGGTGACCATTCTCCTTGAATTGTTGCTTTTGATAGCTCAACCCATTGAGTGATAAGACTATCCAATCTTGGACCAAGTTTTCTTTTTAGTTCCCGGGCCTTTAACCTTATCCTTGCTTTCTCTTTCTCAGGTTTTTCTAACTTCTCCTCAAAAACTAAGATAAGTCCCGAAGAACCTATCATATTATCCGCAATGTCATCTATTTCCTTCTGAGTCTTCTTAATTTTCTCTTCAATATCTTTAGTTAGGTGGTGAGGCTTGCAAGCTTCTCTATACAACTCCTTATATTCCAAAATTGTTGAGTTAAGTACCTGTAATAGTGAATCCATGTGCTCAGTACAGTCTTTGATAGTTTTCTCAAAGAATTCACCTTTATCTTTATCTACTCTCTCCTTTATGGTATCCTCATTCACCTTATCTATTGTTAGAACATTTTCAGCAATAAATTAAGACAATGCGTCCAATTTACCTAAAGAATCCTCAATGTGATTGTACCATCATAAATTGTACGCACTTGCTAAAGCAGTACAATTTCACACCTAGTTTAGCACCCGCCTTGGCGCAGTTTGTATTTTGCATTGCATTTCTCCTTTAGCACTTAATTAATCAAATTAATTAGGTCTAAGGTCCTATTTCATCGTCCTCCACATCATAAAGCTGGGCCCTTTCATTAAAGTGTGCCCCTTTCATTTTATTCCTCCAATACATCATTTAATCAAAAACCCTAATTAGGCCCTATTTTGAACTTGGGGGCTTGATTTCGGGGGTCAAAACATCTCGAAATCACCTGTAACTTCGGGATTCTCTCTAAAATCATCATATCCGACGGCCCTAAAAATTTGGTGAAAAGTTGCCAGGACCATGGCGCCCGGAGTGCACATGGTCCCGGACATTTTTCCCGAAATTTTAGGAGCGCGATCCAATCATAAAATAAAGCTTAACCCCAAGAAATTGGTGGGATATTCAATCTCTAGGTCAGCCAAAAGTTGGAATTAAGACCTAGGGTTTCATATATAAGAGCTCTCTTTCTTCATTTGAAAGGATCCGAATTTTGTTTTCAGGACCTTCTAGGCAGCGAAAGAGCAGATCTTTGAAGACTTCAACAACATTCAACATCCATCTATCAAGCATATATCAATTTCATTCATCCATTTAGGGCTTTGAAGGCATTGAAGAGCAATAAGGGATCACCAACTGAAGATTGGCTTGTACCCCTCCCTTGGGGTTGGGTATGATTTCATGTTGTTTTCATGTCTTTGCATAAGTCTCATTATATCACTTACATTCATGCTTTAGATCTCTTTACATCTCGATTTGGAGCATTTACATTATCATTTACAAGCAATTAGGGTTTACTTTCTAGGTTGCTCTAGTTTGCTTACTTGCATTTTAGGATCTTGCACACACACAAGGTCTGCACACACACTACTTTTACAATACAACTTGGCTATTCATGGAGGTGGAAATCACCAAAGCGGGGGTTTGACTAAGGCAAAACCCTATATAGCCGCCCAAAACACCTTTTCAGATATAAGTGCAGATTTCGGGATTCAGACGACGCCGCAAGTTGCAGATCCGAAAGAAGCAGACGGAGACTAAACCATACACCAAGTTTCAGAGCAGAAGACTAGGACAGGGGCATGGGGCACCCTGGTCCTACTAGGACAGGGGCGCTAGGCGCCCTGGTCCCTGGGACAGGGGTACTGGGCACCCTGGTCCTCCTGACAGACAACAATTTTTAGCATTTCTGACAATTTTCCAGGTTGCAAAGTAGCAGTTTCAGGTGCAGTTTCGGGAACAGAATCAAGACAGTGGTGCCCGCGCCCCCGTCCTGAACATTTTCACTCAAATTTTAACTCTAGGTACGCATCTGTATTCTTGTCTTATCCTTGTGTTTACAACTTTCCATTGTTTAAGTTCAATTCTGCAATCTTGTTATATGCTCATACTTGCGTTTTGGGGTTAGGAATTGAACTTGCATAATTTTACCTTTCAATTACAACAAAGGAATAGAAATCCTAATAGGTAGCCCATGGCTCTCTCTTTCACCAAAAAGAAGTAGCCAATTGTGTGATACCTCCAGGCTCTTTCGTATTCCATAATGTGTGTCAAAAGGTAGGATTAGGACATGTTAGCCTAGTCTCGTTTTTTCCCCTACACATTTTGGTGAACCCGACGTGAATCCTTATTATTGCTTTCTCTTGCATTGCATTTGTTAGATCTAGATCTAGATTTAGTGTATTTCATTTAAGTTTCATTTTCATAAAAAGAGAAAAAAAAAGAGTGTGTTTCTTTGTTTCTTTGCATTGTGTGTCTAAGTTTATGCAACTTTTATTTCAAAATGTCAGATTTTTATTTGCAAGATGTTCATGTTTATGATCATGTATGCAATTATGTTGATTATGAGTATAGCCAAGATGAATTAGATGAAGCTTTAGATGAGTTTTTGAATTCTAAAGATGCTAAACCTTCATTTTACCAAAGACTCATAAACCTTGTTACTATGCCATTTCGTTGTGATGAGAAAGATAAGTCGAATGGTTCCTCTCAAGGGTACATTCCTATCAACTCTTCTACTGAATCTAGTAACATGGTTGTTTTCAATAATCCCCTCTATGAGGAGATGTCTCCTTTTGAATCAAAAGATAAACCTTTTAATAGATATGATCATGCTTTGTTGGATGATGCTCTTGATGACTTTGTGGCTTTATCGAAATCTCTAAACAAGAACAAAACTTCTAAATTAGTTAACATGATAAACCTGAATGAGCATAATAAACCTCTCTTTGAAGTCCAAGGTGCTTGTCCTTCTCCCACCTTTCAAGTTCCTAAATCACCTCTCCTTATTGTCCAAGGGGGGTATGATTCCTTTCTTACTCCGAATAAACCTATCATCACTGTGCAAGGAAGAAAACCTATAAGTCCTTATAGTTACACCAAGCAATTAACTAGAGAGAGTTATCATGTGGTTGCCCATAATTATCATACTAGAAATAATAGGTAGCCTAATCCTCCTCCTGTTACTCCAGTTTCTCTTCCTAATCCTCAACCAATTTTTCCGCAAGCTCCACATATTTCATAGGTTCTTGCCAAGGAATACGATCTCATAAAACAACTTAAAGCTACCCCTGCTAAGATATCCCTTTGGGATTTGATTCAAACTTCTTTTGCTCATCACAGAATGTTACAAGATGCCTTGAAAGATTTGAATGTTCCTCCACCATCTAGTAATATTGTGTCTTTGGTTAACTCTGTGATGAATCCTAAAGCTCATATTGTGTTTACTCAAGATGAGTTACCTACTAGTGAAATTCAACATCAATATGATCCTTTGATGATTGTGATTATCATAAATGATACTGCTATAAGACGAACACTAGTAGATAATGGCTCTGGTCTTAATGTGTGTAGCATTAATCTCTTGCATAAGATGAATGTGGATACATCCCTAATTGAGCCTAACTCTCGTCCTATTTGAGGCTTTGATAATGTGGCTAAGACTTCATTAGGTATTATCACCTTACCCATCACAGTGGGGCCTATTACTTTGCCTACCCCTATCCATGTTATGTCGGGAAATCTAACATACAACTTGCTATTAGGGAGACCTTGGATTCATAGTATGCAAGCTGTCCCCTCTACATTGCATAGACAAGTTAAATTCATTTATAACAATAAGACATATACCTTGATAGGTGATACTAATTTCCAAGCTTGTTTACAAACATCTACTTCCAAAGGGGGTTCTTCTAAGCCTTCCTCGTCTAGTGATGACTCTTTAAACAAGATACCTATCAATGAATCCTCGCTCTCTGATGATCAAAATTCTTTGGATGAGTCTGGAGCTCCTGAAGAAGATTCTTCTCGACTTGAATCTACACATAAGAAGGATTTTGATCCTGAGAAGGTTCTCGCAGAAGACGATGGGGGATCTCTTGATTTTAATCCCACCTTTGTAGGTGAATATAAGGTTCCTTCTAGAGAGCTTAAAATTGAAAAGAAGGAAGAAGCTAAAAATCAATCAATCTTACCTGAACCTATGAGCAATAATTTCGTGGCTGCTTCTCAAACTTCTTCTCCTCACAGTTCTAATTCTGAAGAGTTTGATTCTTTGTCTTATGAAAAACCACCTTCTCTTTCTGAAATGGCTGATCGTTATGGTCGTGGTTTTCATATCCTGGCTAAGCATGGGTATCATGGAAATGGTTGTGGCACTCATGAAAAAGGAATAAAGGTTCCTCTAGAGAATAATCTTTATGATTATGCCTTTGGACTTGGTTATAATCCCTGCAAGCGCACTAAAGCTTCTAAGAGACCATGTATTAGTGTTAATGTTATTTCTACATCTCTACCAATGAGACACCCTGAGTATATTGATCCTTTGTGTGCCTGTGCTTTGGATGTCTTTCCTACCAATGATGCTTTAGCTGAGTTTTTAGGAGCATATGATACTCTTCCTCATTATCATCACAATAGGGGATTCCCTTATTGTTTGAACACTGAAGCCTATTTTGGAAAAGAGACTGATAACGATGAGATTATGAAAGAATTTCCTCAGTTAAAGGATACTCCTCAACAAATTAATCTTCTTATGAGCGACACCATTGATGTTAAGATGGATTCTGGCAAGGAAGAAAAAGTTATTAAAATTGGAAAATGTCTGGACGAAGAAGAACAAAAACAATATGAAGATTTATTGCATGAATTCCCTAAGATCTTTGCTTGGACATATTCTGACATGCCTGGTATAGATCCTAAGATTGTCACTCAAAATATTGTCTTAGTTCCCGATGCTAAGCCTATGAAACAAAAGATTCAAAAAATGAATCCTAAGGTAGCTTTGCTTGTTAAGGCTGAGATTGAAAAATTATTGGAGGCTGGATTTATCCGCCCTATTGATTATTCCCCATGGATTTCAAATATTGTCGCTGTGGCTAAGTCATATAATAAAATAAGAATGTGTACTGACTTTTGAGATTTAAATAAAACTTCTTTGAAAGATGATTTTCCCCTCCCAAACATTGACATGATAGTTGATTCTACAGCAGGACATGCTTTGTTATCCTTCATGGATGGGTTTTTAGGATACAATCAAATTTTCATTAATCCTCAAGATCAATTCAAAACTGCTTTCACCACTCCTTGGGGTACGTTTTGCTGGATAATGATGCCTTTCGGACTTAAAAACACTGGCGCAACTTATCAACGAGCGATGACCCTTATCTTTCATGATTACATGCATCAGATTTTAGAAGATTATGTTGATGATATTTTAGCCAAATCCATTCTCTGCATAGATCATATTAAGATCCTTCATCAAATCTTTGAAAGGATTCATAAATATCACATGCGCTTGAATCCCCGAAAATGTGTTTTTGGTGTGGATAGTGGAAAACTATTAGGATTCATAGTTTCGCATCGTGGGATTGAGGTGGATACTAAGAAAATAGATGCTATTGTCAACATGCCACCTCCTAGAAATGTGTCTCAACTCAAAAGCTTACAAGGAAAGATTCAAGCTATTCATAGGTTTGTATCTCAACTTGCGGATCGTACTTTTCCTTTTACTCAACTTCTCAAAAAGAATATGACTTTTCAATGGAATGAAGATTGTCAGCAAGCATTTGAAGATTTAAAAGTGTATTTGGCTAGTCCTCCTATCCTTCAACCCACCGAACCTTCTAAACTCTTTCTTCTATATACAGCTGCTTCCTCTCATGCTCTCGCAGCATTATTGGCACAACATGATAAAGATAGTAAGGAGTGTCCGGTTTATTATATAAGTCATACCTTACTCGATTATGAGACCTGATATTCTGCGATAGAAAGACAATGCTTGGCCTTGGTGTTTGCGACTCAGAAATTGAGACATTATCTTTTAAATTCAGAAGTCCACATCATGGTAAAGTTTGATCCTTTGAAGCATCTTTTCTCTAAAACTGATTTATCAGGACGCCTAGCTAAGTGGGTTATGATGTTAACTGAATTTGACCTTAAATTTGTTTCACAAAGAGCAATTAAAGGGCAAGTGTTGAACGATCACTTAGTTGAGGCCCCTTCACCTTTCTCCTTCCCTAACCCTGAGTCTTTTCCTGATGACTTCATTCTTTGTACAGAGAAAGATGAAACTTGGGAATTGTACTTTGATGGCTCTAACTGTCGTACGGGATCGGGGGCAGGTGTTGTTCTGATTTCTCCTACAAAGAAGTCCATTCCCTTATCTTATCGTCTCAATTTCCTATGTACCAATAACATTGCTGAATATGAGGCTCTTATAGCAGGAATAAAGGCAGCCTTGGCTTTGAATGTAAAACACATACATATTTACGGAGATTCTCAATTGATTATAAGACAAGTAATAGGACTGTATCAAGCAAAACAAGACAAATTATCACAATATAAAGACCTTGCTATCTCTTTGTTACAAAAATTTGATTCTTATACCATGGAACCTATTCCTCGAAAAGATAATCGACATGCGGACACAATGACATGTGTGGCTTCTCTGGTATCTTTAGAGGACCCTGTGGTTGATCTTAAATTTGTTACTCACAACCTTATTTCTCTAGCTATGGTAGATGATTCTAGCCTAGTGACATATTGTGACTTTATAGACTCAGATGAATGGTATTTGCATATCGTAAGATACTTGACCGATGGTACCTTTCCTGATTCCGCCAATAGGAACACTAGGGCTAGAATCCGCAAGCTGTCTGCTAGATATATCATTCTTTCTAATGTTCTTTACCGAAGGGGTTATAACGATATTCTCCTTCGCTGTCTTAACAAATCAGAAATCCCCATTGCTCTTGAAGAGGCGCATTCAGGTGCCTGTGGGGGGCATTTTGGAGGCAAATCCTTGGTTCAAAGGTTGCTCTGTATGGGATATTATTGGCAAACTATGCAGCATGATTCTTTTTCATTTGTTAAGAAATGTCATCAATGTCAACAACACAATAATTTGATTTATGCTCCTGCCCAAGAACTTCGTTCTCATGTAGCTTCTTGGCCTTTCTCTGCATGGGGGTTGGATCTCATCGATAAAATCTCTCCTCCTTCATCTCAAGGACATACTTTCATTATAACCGCAACGGATTACTTTACAAAGTGGGTAGAAGCTATTCCCCTTCGCTCTACTACTGCTGAAGTGATTTGTCGATTTCTTCTAGAAAACATTATTTCTCGATTCAGGATACCTTCCACTATAATCTCCGATAATGGGACATCATTTAAGAACAAGGACGTGAAGAAATTCCTTGAGAAGTATCATATCAAACATTGATTTTCTACACCATACTATCCTCAATCAAATGGCCAAGCCGAATCATCCAATAAGATAATTGAACAAATTCTTCGCAAAACCATGAATAAGCATGGTAAGGATTGGAGTACTTAGCTAATTTATGCTCTTTGGGCCTACCGAACGAGTGTACGAATTGCTACAGGAACCACTCCTTATAATCTTGTTTATGGTGCTGATGCTATTATGCCTTTAGAATTAGAGATTCCATCACTTAGAGTTTCTCTCAAAGGTATAGTAGATGATGACGCTTATAGAGAACAAAGACTTCAATAGCTTGAGATGCTTGATGAACAACGTATAAATGCTCTTGAGCATATTCAAGCATATCACAAAACCCTACAATGAAGCTATAATGATAAGGTTATTCAACGTTCCTTCTCAGTGGGTGACTTAGTTCTCTATGAGAATCAGCGCAATGTGAATGCCTTACCTGAAGAAAAGGGAAAATTTAGTCCTAATTGGCTTGGATCGTATATTGTTATTGAAGATTATGGATCAGGTGCTTATAAAATAGCGGGTGTAGATGGTACACCTCTTAAAGAACCTATAAATGCTATGCACTTGCGTAGATACTATGCTTAATTCCTCATTTCCTATCTTTTATTTCATGTATCTTCTTTGCACTTCTTCAGAATTGGATAATATGTTAGCATATCTTTGTTAGAGCAAACAGAACTAAATGATGTTTTGTTTAATCTATATTGCTTCATTCCTGACAAGCGTGTTTCTTTATTCTATGAATTGTCTTGAATTCATCTATGTAAATTGTAAAAGATTTACATTTTCATTATGCTGGCATATTATACAATGTCTTTATGTGTTAAGTAGAGTTGTATCATGTTACTTATATGATTCTTAGGCTTAACACATATTTCTTCTCTATCATCAATGTAGTACTTGATTAAATATTTTATTTCTATTAAGTCACACATGTATCAATTTAATCATGGAGCATTGAGAAATCAATCACATGAAAATTAAATTCAGAACATACATGTACATCTACCAAATGTATTAACTTTAATCAAAATACACATTGTTTTAGGCATTAAAGATAACATGTTTGAGACAAAGAAGCATGTATATATATATATATGTGGATCAATATACAAAGGTAGGTCACTATACATCCAAAATATGACCTACCCTACATCATAAGATCATCTCCTATCCCTAGGGCTGGTGGCTAGAGAGTGATGACTAGATGTTCGCTCCTGATCCGGCTGTGCAGGTGGACCCATAGGTGTATAGCGTGATATAGACCGTGAATGGGTCCATGAGGAACTCCTACGATCCCTATCCATAAGGATCGCGTGATACAAGGTAGCCTCGGCCTGAGCTGCTACTAGATCACGCTGTGCCCATTGAAGGTTCTCTGATAGGACTCTCTCTCTCTCCCTCCATATCTCCACCTGTACTCAAAATGGGGAAAACAAGTCATCATGTCGACCCGCGTTCCCTTGCGGCCTATAGGCAACCTGTGAGGAACTAGGGATCTGTGCCGCCATGGAGATATCTGTCACTGCTTGTTGGATCAAGGAATGCCACTCCTACACATTAGCTGTAGCAGTAGAATAGATTTTGTATTAGTACCATCATCAAAACATTAATCAAGCAATATAAACCTACTATACCTGGATCTCCCTTGTGCCAGTAGGGATCGTGATATGGTAGCATCTGTGACTAGGAACTACTAGGCTCCCCACACTCGAATGATCTATGCACAATGGGTACAGGTCTCCGTATCACCTCGTGTTCCCCCTTATGGGGAATAAGGGGAGGATCTAAGGCTATGGTATCATCTCCTGAATGGTGAGGAGCTGCATCTGACTCCTCCTCATCGTCTCTATCCTCCTCCTCCTTGTCATCCTCATCCTAATCCGCATCCTCGTTCTCCTCATCATCATCTCTATCTGTGTCATCCTCCTCTCCTTCCTCCTCCTCCTCGACACTAGGTTGATCTCCTATGGGTGGATCGGGATCTCCTGTCTCCTCATGACTCTCTCCCTCCTCTAGCTCCTCTGATCTGAATCCCTGATCCTCATCTCGGTCTCCATGGACCTGGATGGCCTATCGGGTGATTTGGTGGAAAGATAGGCCTCGGGTATGTCCTCACAAACCATGAGAGATACCTGCACTGTGCCCCGGGATCTGCAGCATAATTAGTGACCACATCCTGGTTGAACCCCTTTATATCTATGATCTCGATATCATCTATCATAGGTCTCGCTACTGCTCTGGGTCTGGGAAGGACTCGTGAGTGTCAAGTGTAGATGGGTACATCGGTTGGAACACACTGCTCTAGCCCAAACTACCTCTGTACTCGGTCAAAGTAGAATGGGACTATGATATGTGGATGTCATCCTCTCAGTAAGCAGTTCCTCTGTAAGCATGCTAGCTGTCTCTCCATCCCATCCCATCTGTGCATCCACAGATATGGTCTCCATACAGTCACCTCAGCTGTCAATCTATCAAATGTCACTCTCCAATACAATAGATCCCCAAATCTCCACTCGCTGGTAAGTGGATAAGCAAATACCCTAGGTCGCTCGCTAGCTGCACTCATTGGATAACCGACAGGCCTGGTGCATGTAAAGTGCTCAAATATCCACACCTGCAGAAGTGTGCATGTCATCAAGCTACAACCCTGCCCAAAGACATACTCCTCGAGGTCATGATAGAGTTGTGCAAGCATACTCTGACCCCAGGCATATACCCTCCTATGTCTCTCCATAGCCCTGATGCACCATGTGAGACCCCCATGCATGTGCGTACCTCGCCCGTTAGGGTAGATAGCTAGTGCAATGATGGCAATCATAAGACGTCTCATGAGGGGCACCTCTCCTGTAGGATGTAAGAGCCAGCTGACCATGATGCGACCTCTCATCTCACTCGGCATGACTCTCCCTATGCAGTATACTTGCTCCCTCTGATGATCCTCTACTGACTGATCGATCGCATATGTCACGGTAGCTCCTCTGATCGGTAGGCGAAGTATGCGGTACACATCCTCAAGTGTCACTGTCATCTCCCCTACTGGAAGCTGGAATGTACATGTGTCAGGATCCCATCACTCCATGAGTGCCATCAGCATCGCAGGATGAAATCGAATGGCTGGCATAAGAATCATATACCACAAACCTACTATAGATAATGTGTCTCTCTCTTCCTGAGTCAGCCGGCGAATCTGATCTTGCAAACTGTGAAGAATCTGCCCCGCTGTATGCTCTCTCATGTATGGGAGACCCTGCAATGCAGAAAACATCAGTGTAATCAGTAATCAATCATCACAATCATTTATGCCAAAAGCAAAAACTGTCAAACATCGAAAGCTCACCCTCGCCAAGTCCTGATTAGGACCATGGCGCCCTGAGAGGTCCATGGCACCTTGAGGGGACCATGGCACCCTGAGAGGACCATGGCGCCCTTCAGGGACCATGGTGCCCCACAGGGACCATGGCACCTTGAAAGGACCATGGCGCCCTTCAAGGACCATGGTGCTCTGATGGGACCATGGTGCCCTGGGTGGGACCCAAGGTTAGATTCCAGGGCCCGCATTCGATCACAAAAAATCAGAGTCAACGGAAATGCAGAAAGTCAAAGTCAAAGTTTAGTCAACTCACCTCGTCTAGTGGCTCATCGTCGATCACGTCTTGTTGCATGATCTCAATCCTCGTGGGACACTCCGATCATCATGAAGGCACGATGATGGCTATGTGGGCTCCGCTACAATGAACAATACTCAGAATCAACAAAGTGACAAATGCAATAGTCATTTTTAAGGTATATACTTTCATTTCTTTACGTTTACTTTCAAAACCCTAATTTTCCTCTATCACTCACTTCATCATAACTTGAGTTTGGGAGATGCGATTTTCAAACCATTTGTTGCATAGGAATCGTATTTTTGTTCCCTTACTCCCTTGATGTTCCAAAATGTGCTCTGATGAAGCCTTTGTAGTGAACATCTCTCATCAATAATCGTTCATACAATTTGTTGTAAGTAAACATGCTACCCTGTTTCACCTCCCTAATAAGCAAGCTAAAATAGGGGGGGGCATATAGCTACTCGCAAATTTCATCACTTTCCTTAGTAAGCATTAGGTGATTTTGTGATCTAACATGTGTTTTGTAGGGTGCGGTTCCTAACTGTGTACTGCAGATACCGCTGGGGGCTTCGTTCGACGAACTTATGGATATATCCTTTTTCAAATAATGTTTACTTTCCTGTACTTTAGCTTGCATATGCACATAGTACTCATATGACCACTAAAGTGGGGGCTAAATGTAGCATCGTAAATTGTACGCACTTGCTAAAGCAGTACAATTTCACACCTAGTTTAGCACCCGCCTTGGCGCAGTTTGCATTTTGCATTGCATTTCTCCTTTAGCACTTAATTAATCAAATTAATTAGGTCTAAGGTCCTATTTCATCGTCCTCCACATCATAAAGTTGGGCCCTTTCATTAAAGTGTGCCCCTTTCATTTTATTCCTCCAATACATCATTTAATCAAAAACCCTAATTAGGCCCTATTTTGAACTTGGGGGCTTGATTTCGGGGGTCAAAACATCTCAAAATCACCTGGAACTTCAGGATTCTCTCTAAAATCATCATATCCGATGGCCCTAAAAATTTGGTGAAAAGTTGCCAGGACCATGGCGCCCAGAGTGCACACGGTCCCGGACATTTTTCCTGAAATTTTAGGAGCGCGATCCAATCATAAAATAAAGCTTAACCCCAAGAAATTGGTGGGATATTCAATCTCTAGGTCGGCCAAAAGTTGGAATTAAGACCTAGGGTTTCATATATAAGAGCTCTCTTTCTTCATTTGAAAGGATCCGAATTTGGTTTTCAGGACCTTTTAGGTAGCAAAAGAGCAGATCTTTGAAGACTTCAACAACATTCAACATCCATCTATCAAGCATATATCAATTTCATTCATCCATTTAGGGCTTTGAAGGCATTAAAGAGCAATAAGGGATCACCGACTGAAGATTGGCTTGTACCCCTCCCTTGGGGTTGGGTATGATTTCATGTTGTTTTCATGTCTTTGCATAAGTCTCATTATATCACTTACATTCATGCTTTAGATCTCTTTACATCTTGATTTGGAGCATTTACATTATCATTTACAAGCAATTAGGGTTTACTTTTTAGGTTGCTCTAGTTTGCTTACTTGCATTTTAGGATCTTGCACACACACAAGGTCTGCACACACACTACTTTTACAATACAACTTGGCTATTCATGGAGGTGGAAATCACCAAAGCGGGGGTTTGACTAAGGCAAAACCCTATATAGCTGCCCAAAACACCTTTTCAGATATAATTGCAGATTTCGGGATTCAGATGACGCCGCAAGTTGTAGATCCGAAAGAAGCAGACGGAGACTGAACCATACACCAAGTTTCAGAGCAGAAGACTAGGATAGGGGTGTGGGGTGCCCTGGTCCTACCAGGATAGGGGCACTAGGTGCCCTGGTCCCTAGGACAGGGGTGCTGGGTGCCCTGGTCCTCCTGACAGACAACAATTTTTAGCATTTCCGACAGTTTTCCAGGTTGCAAAGTAGCAGTTTCAGGTGCAGTTTTGGGAATAGAATTAGGACAGTGGTGCCGGCACCCCCGTCCCAAACATTTTCACTCAGATTTTAACTCTGGGTACGCATCTGCATTCTTGTCTTGTCCTTCTGTTTACAACTTTCCATTGTTTAAGTTCAATTCTGCAATCTTGTTATTAGTTCATACTTGCATTTTGGGGTTAGGAATTGAACTTGCATAATTTTACCTTTCAATTACAACAAAGGAATAGAAATCCTAATAGGTAGCCCGTGGCTCTCTCTTTCACCAAAAAGAAGTAGCCAATTGTGTGATACCTCTAGGCTCTTTCGTATTCCATAATGTGTGTCAAAAGGTAGGATTAGGACATGTTAGCCTAGTCTCGCTTTTTCCCCTACACAGTGATCTATCTTATAGGTTGGTGCAATCATCTTCAAAATAGGTAATGTGGCATCAATAGCCTTAAATGCTAAGGCATTGCAATCTATTATCCTCTTAATAGAATCTAATAAAACATCTGTTACATTAGTGGGTCTGAATTCTCCAGTAGATGTGCTTCGTTTTGCAATAGATTTCCTTTCAACAGATACTTTCCCAATTACCTTCACTATTTATTCCTTATTTCCATCAATTGCTTCCTCTTTAGTTACATTTTCTACTGGTTTCTCTGTCTGTGTTATTACCTCCGCTTCTTTTGGTTTTTCAGTCTATATAAGTACCTCTGCAACTGTTGGTTTCTATGTCTCCAGTTTCTTAGTGCCAGTTACCTTATCCTCTATTAGTTTCTCAGTGTTCTGAGAGTCAATAGTGTGTTTCCGTGACTCAGAGATCTCACTGATCTTAGAATCATCTACCTTAACCTCTGTAGTCTCTTTATCCACAATAATGTTAATATTTTGTGTATCTACATTCATGGTGAAAATAATGTTAGAATCAAGGTTAGTGTCATCATGTGTAACTTCTTCAGTTGCCTTATCCGGTTGATTGTCTATATGTACCTATGTCTTAGAAGTTAATGGTGGAGTATCCTATGTTGGTGGAGGAATGTTATATGTTACCTTTATAATAGGTATACTACCAAATTTTCTTCTACCTTTGTCCTTCTAGTATACCTTAGAAAAATATTTGTCCATTTTCTATCTCTCCCTTTCCTCTTTCTTTTCTTTTTCAACAAAGAATATGTCCCATTTATCTCCAGTTTCATTAGCAATTTCTTTCACTCTCCCAACCATTAGGCTAACCTACTAGTGTCCACTTACAAAAATTGACTGGTTTAATTCAGAAATTAGTTCATCAATTTCCTCTTTAGAATTTATAGGATGTACTGCCAATAATGCTTCAACCTTTAACTTTTTATCTAGTTCCATCACTAACATTCTCTTAGCTTCTAATCTTAAATACAAGTCATTCAGCAGATCATCTACAAATTCAATCAAAATCTTCTTATAGATATCTAAATGCAAAATAATACTTGCCTCTATAGTGTCCTTGTCACAATCTTTGAATGAATAATACAATTTATTTACATTGCAAATATTTCCATCTTGTGTTATCTCATTTACCAGTTCCTCTGGTGTAAGGGTATCTAGTGTCTTAGTTTGTTGTTTCTTCTTTAGGTTAGCTTCTTCTTAGGCTCCCTTATAGCTTGCTACTTTTTCCTTAATGTCCTTGCCTTTTTAAGTGAAGGAGAAGGTACCCATGAGGGTTTTCTCTTCTTCCTCTCTACTCTTTTGAACTCACCTGCTTTTCCACTATTTGTATCCGAAGAAGTGACAAACAATGAAACATGAGCTTCCAGTTTCAGCCCTTCTAGTTCACTAGTAGATATACCACTCAGGTTCATTACATTTTCCTTAGCCTCCTTAGCCATCTTGGATGCATCTCTGATAAACTTTTCTCTTCTTTTTCTCTTCTTCTGCATCGAAACAACACTCTCAATGGTCTCAGCATTACCAAAAATTTCTTCAAATGGATCTTTAGGTGCATCAAGAAGTGTTTTAGCATATGCTTCAAGAATATTCAAGTCAACTTCATAACCCATTTCTATTATCCAAATAGTTCTAGGAGTAAGAAATTCTATCCATGTTTCATCTCATTTGATTACAAAGCAGATTTGCTTATCATACTTATCTACTATGCTCTGTGGTAACCTTTCTCTAGCTGTCATCTTAGTTTGGAAGTTTTTGAAGTAGTCTACTATAATGTTGTCACTGTTAGAGCCCATACTAGTGATAACTTCCATGATTTTCTTGCCTACTAGGATGTCATAACCAAAGTCCTTATGACCAATGTTGGGTATCTCTTTGGTGAAGTAAAGCATCAAACACACAAGTAGGTTGCCAAAATGAAATGCCCCTTCTTGTCACCCTTAATCTTCTTCAGGTTATCAATCAGTTCATCCTTAAGCCATTCATAGATATCAATCCTAGCATTTTTATTGACCATCTCATATGAACTATGAATACATAAGCTGGAAATAGAGTTTAATCTATTTGTATGAGTTACTCTATAGCCAAGTATCATGCTCACATATGTCACATTTGCATCAGTAATTTCATTAACCCTAAGAGATTTTTTGTTAGATGTAGCTCCAGTTAGGTCCATAACACCCTTGTTAGGTATCTTCTTAGTTTTTTTGGGCCTACTACCGGTTGAGGGTAAACCAATAACTACCTTGATTGCTTCCTTAGAGATTTTAAAAATAGAGTCAAACCTAATAAACTCTCCATGAACTCTACTTAGTACAAGACGAATTACCTCCTTCAAAAATTTAGGTATGTTTAGTATTTCAACAAATATTAGGTCTCCTACAATCTTGTGCTCTGGTTTAACCAAACCTTGTTTGTCAGTAATAACATAATTGTACATGTTTTTCAAATCATCAGTCCCTAAATTTTCTATGTTGTAGTGAATGTAAATTCTAGGGTCTTCGGCAAAAGCGACTCCCTTCAGAATTTTCAAAAAAGGTTCGATAGAATCATCTTGCTTGGCAATTTCAGGGCTGATCCTAAACACGGGCCTAGGGCGCTTAATTTTTTCTACCACAGTAGGGTTTGCAATAAACTCAGGTGCAGAAGATGAAGATTCCATTTAGAAAGATAAATACCTCTTGCTTGAAATCCTTGAATGCTTGAAAAACACTTTTGTTGCTTCGCTTTTGGATGCCTTTGCTCAACTTCGCACTCTTTGAATGCTTGGATGCTTGGTGGATTGAAATGAGGGTTTTATAGTGCTTTATAACCAAAAAAATCTTCAAAAACTGTATTTAATGCTTGTCGGTTAAGTGAAATCTTAACACATCTGCTGGTAAGGAAGAAATGTGTCCTCTTACCATCAACCGAGGGTAGAATGCATGATTTTCAACTTGCTCCCATACCCCCTATGGATTATTCCTTAGTTATATGAAGAATCTCCTACCGGTGGAGGGTTACTCTGTTCTACCGATGCAGAGACAGATTCATCAACTCTCTAATCTCTTTTCTTAATCCATTGTTTTGAAAATTCTTGCTTTATTTCATTTACATTTTCTTTTCCCTTCTCATTAGATCCTTTATTGTTCGCCAGTATAGTCTTGCTTCTATAAAATTTTGCAATATGCCCAATCTTGTTACATGAATAACAAGTTACATTATTCCTCTGAATAGCTATTCTATAACCTTGACCAATTTGTGTTCTGCATTGATTAGATAAATGTCCAAATCTACCACAAACATAGCATTTCACATTCATTATGCAATTTTCTGAATTGTGACCAACTTTATTGCATTTGGAACATTGACCGATGGGTAGGTTTGTATTCTGATTATTTCTATGACCAATTTTTTTGCAATTGAAATATTTCCCATTCAATTTATAAGCATTAGATTGTCTTACCAGTTTATTATGATCTTGATTATTTTCAGTCCTAGAACTTTCTCCATGTCCAAATCCAAGTCCAATTGTATCTCCATCAGGTTTTTGTCTTTTCAGCATGTCATCAAGTCTTTCTGAACTTTTCTTGAATTTGTCTTTTTGTTCATTTGCAGTGATCAACTCATTTTATAGAATGCCAATTTGTCTCCTAAGCTCCTCTTTATCATGTTGCATGTGAATCAAATTTGTCTTTAGCATATCATTATCATGACAAAGTCTCAAATTTTTATTTGCTCCATCATTAAGTCTTCTAGTCAAGTCTTCTTCATTCTTCTTTCTGTCTTCAATATCCTTACATAGCCTCATGGTAAAATCTTGCATTTCATTCCTCATGTTAGTGTTCTCTTGCCTCAACTTATCTATAATATCACTAAGAGTTTCCTTTTTATCATCATGTTTGTGCATTTGCTCATGAAATTCCTTCCTCTTATTTTGTTCTGTAACCAAGTTCTCCTGAAGTTCTTTAATGAATTCCTTAGCAGTCCTTAGATCATCTTCAATTTTGATATTATTCTCAATTTTTCTGCATCAAAATCTTCAAGAGCACTTTCCAACTATTTTCTCCAACTCTCCATCGATATTGGTTTCAGAATCTTCCTCAAGCTATTAGGATTTTGCAAATAGAGGACCAGACCCTGATAGTAATTGTTAGATGCATTAACAATCCCCAAGACACTGAGAGGGGGGGTGAATCAGTGTCTAACCGGTTAATTGAATATTTGAACTTATTTACAACTTTGCAACTTAAATTAATGTACCGGTAAACAAGAAATAATGTAGTAAAGAGAAATAACAAAGACAACATAAATGCACACCATAACACAAAATATTTTGGTGAGGAAACCCGATGTGGGAAAAACCTCAGTGGGATTTGTGACCCACAATATTTACTCACTGGCCAATATGAATAAATATTACTTACAAAATGGGCCTGCAGATCTCGGAAGGACAACAACCTACAACTCACTACTCACTGACTACAAAATGGATAATTAAATCCAATACAATGTACTACTCAAAATAGCATCTCTAATGCTTGGTTTAGTACCAGTTTAAGCTTAGTCAGATACCTTAAGAAAAAACCTTTCGTTGTCCTTACATATACCAATAATAATAATCTATCCTTTTCTATGTACAAAATGATCTATAAGATCTCATACATATACGAGTCTTTACAATACATCATGTCGTCTTACAAATAAATAATTAAATCTACAATACAATTCATATAAACAAAACTTTGTCTCATGTCGGCCTGAGAGCCGGTATACTTTGTTATCGGTGTAATCTGGATGTATGTGAATGTGCCTATTGCTGCCAGTGCATGTCGGTGTATGATGTCTACGATGTCAATGCCTATGTAGAAACCTCTTATCGGTTGGCTACCATCAATGACAACATCAACGACAACAACATATCCTAGCAGCAACAATGAAAATAACCAAATCCAACAATCTCTCCAACAATCCAACAAAAGTATGAATGGTATTGGATTGATTAGTTTCTTTGTTTTTCAAGGATACATCTTTAGGAAGGAGAGCATCAAGGAATTTCTAATAATTTCATCTTCTTTATGGGTAAGATAATCTTTAGGAGAAGGACAAACATAACTCATTAATGCTTCATCTCTCATGGGAAATTCATTGAAATGATAAGAGGGTGTGGTAGCACTAGGAAAGGTAGTGATGATATCACCCACTTGCACCAAATGATCCTCATGGGTGAGGTACATTTTAGGAGGAAGATGAACATCATTCTTCAAAGATTTATACTTAGGAATGAGATCTTTGAAAGAAGTGTTCATAACCTTGTCTTGCACCAATGTGCCCTCATTGGTAAGACCAAATTTGGAAGAGGATAAATCAATGTCCATCAACACTCTTTTTCTCTAGGAGATGTGTCATGTATGGAAGGTAAGGTAGCATTAAGTAAGGTGTTTATGATATCGTCCTATTCCTCTAAGATAATCTCATGGGAGAGGCACATTTTAGGAGAAATGTCAACATCATTCTTTAAATCTTCATCCTTAGAAGGGATAGTTTTGAAAAAAGTGCTAATGATTCCTTTTGGCTCTAAAATGTCCTCATGAGTATGAGGGTCCTTAGGATAGGGATGTGGTAAAACAATGGAGGATAATCCATTATCACATCTATGAAAAAAATGCATCATGGAGCTAACTAAATAAAAACAAATGACAACAATTTTCTTTTTCAAATGATAACATATGCAAAATACATGATAAAAAGAGATAACAATGTGTAATTTTTATGATGTTTTCACTAATGCAAGTACATAAATAATGATTGAATAGATATAAATTTGAATATAACATGTCATAACAATTAGATTTGAAAATGTAATTGAAAAATTACGCAACCTATAAAAAATTAACAAAATAAATTAGGGTTTTTATGGTTTGAACCTCTAAATTAATGTATTTTGATATAAAAATGAGATCTATGAGTGCAAAATTGAAAATTAAAATTGTAACAAATCATATTTGAAATAATTAATCCAAATTAGACAACCCACAAATCAATTTTAGAATGAAAAATTAGGGTTTGTGTGAATTTAACCTCTAAATTTATGTAATTCGATTGAAAATTTAACTTGTAAATGTAAATTTGAATTTGAAAATGCATATTTACTCATATCTAATAATATAAATAAAAAATAAGGGTGTAAGGAGTTGGGCTCACCAAAATGTAAATGTGAAAATTTAGGGTTTCCACCTCTAGATGTAATAAAATTGTTATTTTTTCCTTATGGACCACTACATTAAAGAGGGGTGAACCTAATAGATCTAGCCTCAAATCAAAAGGATAGAGTTGATAATTCTTATTAATTTCATTGGTTAAAATTGGATACCCTCTTTTGAATTGAATTGTTGAAAATGCTAAAATTGAAGTAATTTTGCATAAACATTGAGTTACATTCATCAGATCGAGCCATGAACCTCGATTAGAGTAATATAAAGGTGTTTAGATTTGTTCCCAAAAGGAGCTCTTGAAATGTTAGGACCAGAATGCCTGTCACTTTGTTCCTCCACACTTTTCATCATCCAAATGGTAACCTATTTGTCTCTCTGAATAATATCGATCTTGAGAATTGTAGATTCGCACCTATTTCCTATACACAAAAAGAAGGGAGAAATTGTTGGGAATAGGGGTTTGCCAAAGTCAAACACTAGTTTAGGAATTAATCTTCAATGAATAAAGGCAAATACTGAAATAAATGATGGAAAGATATACCTCAGATTTGCAATAGTTGATGATGATTCTTTTTTTCTTGAATGTAATCACATATGTTGTATGAAATGGAATGAACATGAAAAACCCCTAATCACACATACATTCTTGTATATGAATGATGTAATTTTTCTCCACAATGGTTGAATGAAAAATATGCAGCCTTGAAGAATATGCAGCCTTGAAGATCTCAAAAAAATGCTTGATAATGAATGCTTGAATTCTTTAGGTTGAATACTTTTGATGCTTGGAGTCTTAGGATTGCTTAGATGAAAATGAGTTGAGAAGAATTCCTTATATAGGTATTTTGTAATTGAAATCACTTTTAGGTGTTAAAAAACTTAGATAACTAGAGGACAACTGAGAGGGTGGGGGGGTGAATCGATTGTCAAAATATTATAGAACTTTAAGACTTAAAACCTTATTACCAAAATACATAAACCAAATACCGGAATAACAGATATAACAGTTAAGCACAAATGTAAACCATATAACATTTACCAACCATCCACAAAAGATAACACCAAGATTTGTACGTGGAAAACCCGATAAAGGGAAAAACCATGGTCGGAAGCCTACCCATAGTTAGATAATACTTTTGCAGTATGTGATTACAATAAGAGGGGCATGCACATGCAAGAAGGCCAACAACCTAGAGTGCATTTCTCATCACAAAAGGAGCCTCACTAACTACAAAATAAATCTAGACTACAATCCAGAAGAATAATGAACTACAAGAATAACATCTCCTATGCCTGAGTATAGTTTTGGTTAAGCTCAGTACCGAAGATCTAGAACCTCTTCCACCAACCCAATTAGATTACCTATGATTGACCAAAAAACTCTTCATATGATTATAACTTTATTCACACACAGATAATCCAATAACGATAATCCCATTAATCCCCATGATCTACAAAGAGATCTTACATCATATTTATACCAACTCAAGACCTGAACAATTTGGTCGGCCACCTAAAAGATAATACAATAAATTCATAACTTAAACCCACAATCTAATGATCAACCAAGTCGGCCTGAGACTGAAACAACATATTCCAATCAATAAACCCAACTGGTAACACATCAGGATCATCCACCAACACGTTACATAAACCGGTCCATAACCTAGCTGAAAAATATAGCATTAGGTCCGGACCCAAAATCCAACACCATCAATCAATAGGAACACAAACAAGATAACCAACAACATCTTGAAAGCCATCTAGAAGGTGCACCAACACCACTTATCACATGCATCAAAAGGTCTTTAAAAAAGCTCTACCGACAGAACCCTTACCTGTGACCAAAAGGCTTACTAGAACAAATGATAGGTCCTGAGTCATCAAATCTTGAATCAACTGATCATGATACCCATATAAATAGCATGAATGGCAGATCTAAACCAAGTCCACAACCCAAAGAATACCAGAGCATACCGCATCAATATCATAATCCAACCACTCTACTAGAACCTACCAGAAGCCGGTAAATAACCAAAACAGCTGGTGTATAACCAAAACAGTTGGTGTTGCCATAGATGACAAAACATCAATGCAACACATAATCAATTCCTCCAATTGCCAACAATCTCCCCCTTTGGCATTGATGGCAACACTAGATGTGAAAAACATCCAAGTGCCAAGAAATGCCAAACCAGTCTCCCCTAAAGGAAGACAACCAACAATCTTCCAAAAGATGATATAACAATAAGGTTACAAACTCCCCCTATGAATGATATCTTTGTTAAGCTTTGATCTCTCCCCTTAACTGATATTCTGTTAAGTGTTATTTTTCACATATATCTCTCCCCCTTTGACATCAATGCAAGAAATATGACATGAACATCAAAGAAAAATCATAAATCCATTAAACCATTCAGCTGACTACTCCCCCTGAGTAGTAGCACCAACACATCAATCCGAAATGAATAGTAGTTTTGTAAGTGCATGTCAGACTAATGCTAATTAGCATCATTCATGTCTCTACCAGAGGGGCAGAAACCCCAAATCTGTCTCTAAAGTACTCAAATGATTTCTTAGGCAAAGGTTTAGTGAAGATATCTGCAATCTACTATTTAGTATTCAGATAAACCAGTTTGACTTCATTTGCTTCCATCTTCTCCTTCAAAAAGTTATACTTGATAGATATGTGCTTTTTCTTAGAATTAAATACCAGATTCTTGGATATATCAATAGTAGTAGAGTTATCACAGTGAGTAACTGCCAATTCATTACAATCCACTCTTATATCCTTCAATATTTGCTTCATCCATAGAAATTGTGTACAATTAGTACCAACAACAACATACTCGACTTCAATAGTAGACAAAGATGTACATGACTGCTTACTGCTGATCCAAGAAAGAAAGCTCCATCGGATGTGCTATTCCGGTCATCAATATCTCCATCCCAATGAACATCTGTATATGCACATAGTGTAAAGTCATCATTTTTAGGATACCACAAACCAAATTCAGTTGTTCCATGCAAATACTTGAAAATCCTTTTTACCGCACTCTCATAATTCTCTCTAGGATCACTCTGATATCTTGATACAATACAAACTACATTCATTAAATCTGGTCTAGTCTAAGTCAAATATAACAAACCTCCAATCATGGACCTATACCTTGTAGGATTTACCAGTGCTGATGGATCTTTCTTAGTCAACTTCTCACTTGTAACCATAGGTGTACCAACTAGTTTAGAATCTTTCATACTAAATTTCTTCAACAACTCTCTAGCATACTTAGTTTGACAAAATACCTTTATTAGTCTGAGTAATCTGCAAACCTAAGAAAAATGTCACTTCCCCAATCATAGACATCTCAAATTCATTCTTCATATTTTTCAAAGAATTCCATACATAACTTATTCTCACCTCCAAAAATGATATCATCAACAAAGACTTTAACAATCAATATGTCACCATTAGTGATCTTATAGTATAAATTACTGTTAGCATTACCTTTAGTGAAACCAAGCTTCAAGAGATATTTATCCAATCTTGCATACCAAGCTCTGGGGGGCTATTTTAATCCATATAAGTCTTTCCTTAACCTGTAAACCATGTTTTTGTCATCTGAAAGTGAAAATCCATCAGATTGCTCAATGTAAACTTCCTCTTCAAGATCTCCATTCAGAAATGCTCACTTAACATCCATTTGATAAACCTTGTAGTTCTTATGGGTAGCATAAGAAAGAAATAATCTCACAACTTTAATCCTAGCTACCAAAGAAAAAGTTTCATCATAATCAATTCCTTCCTTCTGAGAATATCCTTTATAAACCAATCTAGCTTTATTCCTCACAAATTTTCCATCTTCATTCAATTTATTCCTAAAAACCCATTTAGTTCCAATAACATTCTTATTTTTAGGCTGGGGAACTAAAGTCCATGTGTTATTCTTTTCTATCTAATCTAATTCCTCTTCCATATCTTTCATCTAGCTTTCATCTCTACATGCTTCAATTACTTATGCCAGTTCAATTTGAGAAATTAAACATACCTTATCAGCTACCAACCTTCTTCTTGTCATCATTCCTTTGTTCTTGTCTCTAATGATATGATCTTCTGAATGATTTAACCTTACATACTGAGGAGTCTTCTGACTTTATGTTCCTCTACTTTGATCTTCAATTACTATTGAATTTTTTGATACTGCCAGAGTAAGTGGTTCAAGATTTTGTTCTGGTGCAGGTGCTACTAGTTTAGTTATGATCATCTCCTATGTCGGTTCTCTCTCATAAGTTCTAATTTTGTTTTTATTTTGCTTATCCACCTTTATATTAGTGCTCTCCATAATTCTCTGTAATCTTTTGTTATAACATCTATATTATTTTCTTTCATTAGAATAACCAAGAAATATCCCTTCATCACATCTAGTATCAAAATTTCCAATTGAATCATCTCTTTTGATATAGCATTTACTACCAAAGATTCTGAAATACTTAACTGTAGGTGTATGACCAAACCATAACTCATAAGGTGTCTTACCGATGACACCCTTGATATGAACTCTATTGAATATGTATATCGTCATGCTCACAACTTCTGTGCAGTAGATATGAGGTAGATTAGCTTCCATCATCATAGTTATAGCCACATCCAAGATAGTTATGTTCTTCCTTTCAACAACTCCATTTTGTTGAGGTGTTCGAGGTGCAGATAACTGTTTCCTTATCCCATTCTTTTCACAATAACTGTTAAATTCACCGAATGTGAATTCTCCACCCTGATATGACCTTAAGCATTTAATCTTCAATCCTATCTTTGTCTCAACTTTAGCTTTAAATATTTTAAACTTTTCAAATGCTTCAGATTTCTCCCTTAGAAAAGTAACCCACATCATTTGAGAATAGTCATCAATGATAAGCATAAAATATCTATCACCCTAAAAACTTTTGATTCTAGCAAGACCACACAAATTAGTATGAATAAGATCAATAACATCATTAGATTTGTCTTGTATACTCTTAAAAGAAGTTCTAACTTGCTTTCCCATTTGACATTCCTTACATATTGGATTGTAGGGCTTCATAGTCTTAGGTATATCTCTAACTGCCTTAGTAGAACTGATCTTTACAATGTAATCAAATTTCATATGACACAACCTCTTATGCCATAGCCAACTCTCATCAATTTGTGCAATCAAACATGTCCTCACCGGAGTTCAAATGAAAGATGTTACCTTTAGTCTGAGTATCGGTTGCAATCTCCAATCCATATCTATTGATAATCTTGTATTTTCCATCCGTGAATTGTAACTGAAATCCCTTATCCACCACTTGTCCTACACTCAAAATATTATGCCTTAAACCTTCAACATAATAAATATTATCAGTATCATGCTTACCATCCAGTAATATAGTTCCTCTTCCCTTGATCATGCATTATTTGTCATCTCCAAATCTAACTAGACCGCCATCAAATTCTTGCAAAGATGGAAACTTCCTTTTATATCCAGTCATATGATGTGAACATCCACTATCTATCACCCATTCATCCTTTTGTTTAAGTACCAGATCATCTTTCTTGATAGCCAAAAATACCCATTCCTTTCCATTGCCGGATCCACTAGCTAAATCTTGTGTCAGTTCATCATCAAAATCAATCACACCTTCCTCATCAACATAGTAGCATGATTTGTCTTTGTTTCTCCTATACTAATTCTTGTTCTGATAATCATGGTTAGGTCTAAAAGATCTTCTAACTCTTTCCTCAAATCTTGAATTCCTTTCAAGACATCTAGATGCAAAATGACCTATCTTATTACATGCAAAACATTTAAAAGGTGATTTTCCTTCATACTTACTTCCAGCAAGATCTCTAGGTACTCTTATAGAAAATAGGGCTTCAAGTTTCTCAAACTCTTCATATTCTTTCTTTATTTCCTCCAGTTCCTTAGCTTATAAGGCTTTCAAATCACTCTTAACGATAGATGATGTAGATGCATGAAAAGAAGGTTTAGATTTTGCAACTCCAGAAGGACCGAATTCCTCAAGCTCAAAAGTAGATAACTTCCCAACCAAGTTATCCCTTCTATTTCTTAATGTTCTAGTAAAGGAAGCAAGAGGGTTCAATAGAAATACTTTTCCAATGAATAACATGATCTACATTATGAACATATTTCTTAAGTAAACTTACATGAAATAAATCATGAATTTATAACTGAGGAGGTAAAGCAAGTCTATAAGGAACATTTCCTATTCGTTCTAATATTTGAAAAGAACCACAATAATGAGGAGCTATTTTAGAATACTTTCCAAGCTTTAATGAGCTCCTTTTTGGTTTGACTCTTAAGAAAACATGGTCACCAACATCAAAATCTCGAGTAGCCCTCTTGGAATAAGCCCAACTTTTATATCGATCCTGGGCAACTTTCATGTTTTGTTTGGCTTTGTTAATAATAGCATCCATCTCTAACAAGTTTTCATTTTCATACCAAATATTATGAATAGGGTCAGACCAAGAGATATGTGTGTTACAATTTCGACCATACATAGCTTCAAAAGGTGACATCTTAATCGTTGAATGATATCCTTGATTGTAGGAAAACTCAACTAAATGTAAGTAGTCCTCCCATGATTTGGGTTTATCCATGGTATACATGCGCAACATATCTTCTAAGACTCTATTAATTCATTCAGTTTGCCCATCAGATTCAGGGTGATATGTAGTATTGAAGCTTAATTTAGTGCCAAGTTCAGAAAAAAGATATTTCCAAAAAGATGATGTAAATCTAGGGTTTTGATCTGAAACAATATTCTTTGGAATACCATGCAATCTAACAATTTCTTTAATAAATATGTGGGCAATGTCAGAAGCAGAAGATTTTATCTTGATGGGTAGAAAATGTACCATTTTGGTTAATAGATCTACGACTACAAAGATAGAATCATGACCTTTTTGGGTTCGAGGTAATCCAATGATAAAATCCATACTAATTGATTCCCATTTCCACTCCGAAATAGACAAGGGTTGCAAGAGGCCAAGAGGTTTACATTGTTCCACTTTTATCTTTAGACAAGTTAAGCATTGTTGCACATAAGTATGAATCTCACTCTTCATTTGAGGCCAAAAGTAGTTTTTCTTGATTGAAAGATAGGTTTTTTGAAATCCAGGGTGTCCGGTTATAGGTATATCATGAGAATATTTAAATATTTATGATTTAATGCCAAGGATATTAGGAATACACAATTTTCCTTTGAAATAGAGGAGTCCATTTCTACTTAGTAAATATTGTTCTAATCAATATTTCAAATGGATATTAGGGGATTGATTTTGGAGGCCTTCATAAATTGGTTGGAAATAGTCATCGATAGGTAATTTGGATTTGATATCATGTTCCAATTGGCTCCTTACCAATGTCAAAGCATTAACATGTAATCTTTTTTGACTTAAGGTATCTACCACTACATTCTCTTTTTCAAGAACATACTGGATAGTGAAATCATATTCAGTTAAGAGTTCCATCAACCTTCTTTGTCTCATGTTAAGTTGAGGTTGAGTAAATATGTGTTGAAGACTATGATGGTCTATTTTCAAAATAAACTTGTTTCCCAATAAATAGTGTCGCCAAACCTTTAAGGCATGGACAATCCCTAATAATTCAAGATCATGAATAGGATAGTTTCTTTTAGCAGGTAATAATTTTCTTGATTCATAGCATACAACTTGGTTATCCTACATTAGAACACCACCAATACCTGTCCCACATGCATCTGTAATCACAACAAAAGGTTTGCTAAAATTTGGGGTGCAAAGAATAGGTGCAGTTGTTAGCAATGTTTTTAATGTTTCAAAAGCCTTATCACATTCATCAATCCATTTATAATTTTGATTTTTCTTAGTTAGGTCGGTTAAATGTGTAGCAATTTTTGAATAGTTTTTAACAAACCGATGATACAACCCAGATAATCTTAGGAAACTTCTTACTTTGTAAGCATCCTAGGGGATAGGCCAATCTTGAATTGCTTTAATCTTAGCAGGGTTTGGTGAAATACCTTTTTTTGAAACTATATGACCTAAACAAGATACCTCTGATTTAAAGAATTCACACTTGCTTAATTTGGCATATAATTTGTGTTTTCATAAGGTCTCTAGTACCATCCCCAAATGTTGCTCATGTTCTTGCTCATTTTTTGAGTATATTAATATGCCATTCAAAAAGATGATAAAAAATACATCTAGAAATGGTCGGAAGATATCGTGCATCAAGGTCATAAAGGTTGCAGGTGCGTTAGTTAGACCAAAAGGCATTACCACAAATTCATAATGACCATATCGTGTTTGAAATGTCATTTTGGAAATGTCAGATTCTTTAATATGAATTTGATGGTATCCTGACTGTAGATTTATTTTGGAAAAACATTTGGCACCATGTAACTGGTCTAGGAGGTCACCAATTTGAGGCAAGGGGTACTTGTTCTTTATGGTTAATTTGCTGGGTTGTCTATAATCTATGCATAATCTCATGGTCCCATCTTTCTTTTTAACGAATAATACTGGTGCACCCCATGGAGAGACACTTGGCCTTATCTTACCTTCCTTAAGTAGTTGCATTGATTGGATTTTTAGTTCACTTAATTCAGGGACTGACTATTGATAGGGAGCTTTGGAGACAGGTTCTACCCCAGGAACTAGATCAATTACATGTCCTACAGATCGTTTAGGAGGTAAGCTATTTAATTCTTTGGGAAACACATCTTTAAATTCTTGCATGATAGGTTTAATATTAATATCTAATTTAAATTTATCACATGTTTTGAAAAGCATAGCATAAAATATTTTACAATTTTTCCTCGCACTATGCTTAACTTGCATTGCTGAAATGGTTTTAATGTGAAGAGGTCTTTTCTCCCCCTGTAAAATGTGACATGTCCCCATGTTAGAGTTTAGCATAACCTATTTGTTTTCACAACCTAGGAAAGCATTGTTTTTCTCCAACCAACTCATACATAGAATACTATCATACATACCTAGATTTAATACGTGAAAATGATCATATGCTATAAGCTTGTCTAATTCAAATTTTAATTTTTCAATAATTGCACCTATTTGTCTAACTATTCTATCATTTGCCATTTCGACATCTAAAGGTTCTATTGATTTAGATGCAATCCCTAGTTATGGTACAACCCTAGGAGAAATAAAGTTATGACTACTTCCTAAATCAACAAGAAAAACAATGGGATGATTATTTATAGAACCTTTAATTTCAATTAAAGAAGGTTGGTAATGCACCATACTTGTATCTACAACTACATAAATCTTCATGTTGGAAGGGGTGAAAAATTTATTATCTTGATTTTGGTGTTGTTGGGGGTTGCATGAACGATCATTTTTATGGTGGTTCTTGTGACATTTCCCACAATAAGGGTGCATTCAAGGACAATTTCATTGAAGATGATTCTCACCACAACCCCAACATTGAATTCTTGATGATGTTTTGTGGTCTTTGTTGAAATGGGACATATTGGTGGATCCATACTGAATGGTATTTTGATTGGAATATTGTCTTCCTTGTTTGAAAGTTTCCTTATGTGATCCTTCCCTATTTGTTTTGTGATTTTCTCTTTTTTGTCTTGAAATTTGATGATAATTTTCAATTTTTTCTGCAATTTGTGCATCTTCATCTACTGATACTGGCTTGCCGCACCATACTTGAGCTTGGTATTCATATCTTAAACCATTGATAAATCTAATAACACGATCATGTCCTTCTATGAATGGTACAAATCTATTAAGTATTTCAAAGTTTTGTTTATATTCACTTATAGTTTGTAGCCTTTGTTTCAATTCAAAAAATTCATTCTTCTTTTCTTGTAAAAAGTAATCAAAAAGATATTTCTGTTGAAATAATTTTTTAAATTGTAACCATTTTGTTCTATCAGTTCGTAGATTTAAAGATCTAACTATATCTTGCCACCAATTTAATGCACTACTTCTCAATTGGTAGGTGGCGATCTTTGTTCTAGCATAGCTACTTGTGTTTTGTAAGTCAAAATATCTTTCTAGGTTAGTCAACAATTGCTCTGCTTCCTCTCCTGTACCACTATCACCACTATATTCAGGTAGCTTGATTTTACGAGAAAAATTATCTAATTCTCATTGTGTTTGTTTGCTAAATGTATTTTCTAAGGATTCTGATTCAGAAGTGTTAGAGTTGCCTGATTTGGAAGTGTCACTCTCTTCGAATGATTCTCGTCGTTGTTTACTTTTTGTTCTATGTTTTTCATTTCTTTTATTTTGATGACATGTTGTTTGAGAACTTTTCTTGCTCTCTAAGATTGGTATCTCTTGTTGTTTGCTTCGTTCTATATATTCCTTCTTAATTTGATTGACTTGAGCCACTAGTTCAGCGATTTCATTTAGTAGGACTTGATTGGTTTTCTCTAGGTCTTCATAAGCTTTTCGGTCATTTTTTGAAGCCATTGTGATGGGTCAATTCCGTTTTTTTTTCTAAGGTCTTTACCAAATTTTTGTCTTAAGGAGATTCTCTAGCTTAGAGTTGTTTCAATTATTTAAAGATGTATATGTTTTCAAATGTACTTCCTTTACTTAACCAATTTATTTTCCTTACAAGACAATTTAGATTTTTTTTAATTTTTTTATGCCAAGAGAAACAAATATCAAGTTGGGAATCTAACAAAGAACTAGTGAAAATAATTTTAGAACAAGGGATAGAAATGCATCATCTGATTTAATGCCTTTAGAGAGTTGCAAAAGGCAAAGTTGATGCCGATCTCTCTCTCTCTGTGAAATCCAAGGTTTTTGTTAGATACTCATAGAAAAAAATAAAAAATAAAAAATAAAAAAACATAAATAAACTTAAAACAAATGTCATTGGTTAAAAAAAAAATTAAAAAAATAATTTAATACATACAACAAACTAAAATATAATTTTAATTCTAAAAGATTGATAGATTATGTGTAATCTAAGGTTTTTCTCCCAAATCTTCCTATTCCTCCCTCTTTAAAAAAAACATACAAAGGGTTAAATAAAAGTTACTGTCTACTAAGAATGGTTACTTTTTCTCAGATAATTTACCATATTTACATTTAAAGATGTTAAAAATTTGGCCTATTCTATTAGTAATTATTTCTTAATGTGAAGTAATCCACTCATAAAGTCATATTCAGTAATAAAAATGTGATGGTAAATGTAGCGTAAGAAATTAGGAATCATCACAAGATAAGTAGATATCAATCACAACACAAGATATGATAGCTTAATCAAAGGAATACTCATTGAAATGAACCTAATTCCAAAGCACATTCAATAGAGGTATGAAAATGAAGCATTCAAAAGAAAACATTATGCAAACCAGATGTAAGATTGAATACTCCTTCCATGCGGCTCCATTGTTGTTCTTTCCTCTTCAATGGTTTTGTGGATCTCACCTACAAGTTCTCTCACAATTGAAAGCAAAAAGCTCAAGAGTACTAGAAACGAAAATTCGGTAGTTTGATAGCAATTCGGGGTTCATGAAGCGATTCGAAGGGTTTTTGGTTGGAAAAAACATCCAATTTATAGAGAAATTGGATAAGTGACAAAATTGGCATGATGCAATTCAAATGGAAATTGCAAATCAATATGTCAATTATGACAAATTATGCATTTCCATGCACAATTTGATTGATTGATTATGACACATTTCATGTCAAAATTGATTGATTAATCAATTATGACAATTTCATGACAAATTGAAATGCCACTCCCATAGAATTAGGAGATGAATTAGGAGGGAAAAGGAATTAGAAATTTGAAAATTAGGAAATTGAAATTGATGACAAATTAGGAAATTGGAATTAGAAATTGATGAAAAATAGGATTTAGGAATTAGTGAATTAATTAATAATTTTTCATTTATTAATCAATTCACAAAGAGGAATAATTAGCCAATTAAATAAAGATTTAATTGTAATGAGAAGACTTAGGATTAATAAATAATTTAGTAATCCTAGAGGAAGAAATGACACATTAGGTTAAATGAATAAATCATAAAACCCTAGAAGATGAATTAGAAATGCGAAAATGACAATTAGGTCTTGATTAAAGATAATTAATGTCATGATTCTGAATTGATAAATGACCAATGCGACAAAATAATTTGATTGATAAATGCGCCAATTGATGAGGAACAATGACAAATTGATCCAAATTGACATAATTGAGATAGACAATGATCGATAGCGAAATGATCGCAAAATGACAAGATTGAAGGATTGATGATAAATCGACAAGAGGACAAAACCCTAATTAGGATTGACGATGTCTGAAATGACAAGATTGATGATAAAATTGATAAGAGAACAATGATTGATGACAAATTGATCACAAGATTGACAGGATGACAAAACCCTAATTAGGATTGACGATGTCTAAAATGATGACAAATAAGCATGCTCATTGATGCAATAAGATAAAATCAATCAAAATCATGACTGGATAATGTTGTCGACAAGACCAAATTCGAAGACGAGATGATTGAAGAATATAGAAGAATGACTTGATGTTCGCAAATGATAAAGACCAAGTGCATGACATAGGAGAAATGTTAATGCGACGCAAAAACCTAAAATGAGGCAATGCGCAAATGTTAAAGTATGATTCCGCAAGCGTTGACCATTTTTGGGTGTCTACAGTAAATACTTTGGTAAATGAATTATAGAGAGTCTAATAATCTTGAATCAAAACCTAAAGTAAAAAGTAACTACTATTTTATTGTCTTGGTGATTTCATTTTCTAATGTGTAAGGCAGGGAAGATAAATATTTAGCAACACAATCAAATAAAATTGAATGATCTCGTACACGCTCTCAAGATTGATTTGGCTCTGATACCAAATGTAATGGTCTTTCCCCCTATGATTTATTAAGTATTTGCAGAAGATTCAATAAATTAAATATTAAGTTAAACCTATTGTAATTAACCAAAAGTAATTATTCAAGGCAACGACAAACTAATCACTCATAAAATTTATATTATTCTATATTGAATTAACCTTCAAAACATTTATAGAACAATTATATTAAAGATGAATGTACATCAATAATCAATAATAAAACATTGAGATAATAATTTGTAGCAGTAAAACATTAGGGCAATGATTATAAATAAAATTGATTAATACATATCTATAAATCATGGAGAGGTTGCTTTCCCGCTCGTAGAGAATTAGTTATAGGCCTAGGGTTTCTAGGAAAGGAAGCACTCCAGGAGGACATGGTTCTTACATAGAACCCCACATGCCTTCATGACAAGAAATAAACACAGCCCTAGCTAGGACACTATGGGGTGTACGTTGTACCTTGAGTTGGACACACACTGTATTCCCCTTCTCCAATGCCCAATGCCCAACCACCAGACCTTAACCGTCCTCTCACTTTTGCTTCTTTCAATTTCTTTTTCTTCTATTATTTTCTCCCACTCTCTCTGTGTATCCTTCTTTATTAATTCATGAGTTTATATAATGTCACAGGGTGGTTACCAAAAATCACACCCTTTCATAACTATAATAATATTCATAATTACATTTATCTAATTATATTTATTGCAATTTATTTCCATGGGAAAAGGTCCCGTAACATGATTGATCTATGCAAGTTCTCAAGTTGGTTTATTTTCTTCTTTTGTAAATGATCAATTAAATTGCAAGTTATGGTTTATTTGTTGGAGTAGCAATAAATTAATACAATATATAAAATAATTTCATAAATGAATTAGCATATCTAGACGAAACTATAAGTTAAAATTAAATTTGTAGATTCAAATAATTTATGAAAAGAACCTATTAAAAATTCTTGTAATTTGTAGTAGAATCCCCTCATTGTCAACCTCATGAGAGGGGGTTAGGCATCCAAGGGATGGTGAATGGAAAGGAGGGATCTAACCCCTAAAAATATCTAACCACTCAGAATAGATACATAATAATTACCATGGGATGAAATAAAATAAAAATACAATATTGACGTAGTAATGTCATGGCTAAAGAAGATAAGAAAAGAACTATACAAATTAGGGAATAAATTATGTTGACAATAAAATTGAACATGGAAAGCCAAAGTAGGAAAGAAAGAAGATAAAAAATAATAATAGAAAGAGACAAGAAAGATACTACAAAAAAATGGAAAAATATAGAGAAGAGGGAGGATGAGTATTATAAGGAGGGTGCTATCGAATGCGTTGAACTGGGTGCTACCAAAAAGATAAAAGAAAAAGGAAACAAATAAAAAGGAGGTAGAAGTATGGGAAACTTCTCAATAAATGACATCTAATTTAGAAAAACTAGAAGAGATATTTATAGATAGAAAAGGTAGTATAGAGAATTATGGGGTATTAAGGAAAGGATTGGTAGATAGTTGCAAAAAAAGTAGGCTCAAACACTACAACATTTAATTAAGTTATCAATAATAAGATTGGATTTAGCAAATACTTCAATCAAGTTGGATAAAACTTTTATGAAATTCCTTAAGAACCTAGAGAAAATTCTACCCATTAATGAAATCATCTTCAAAATTAGTTAATAAGAGTTAGGGGAAGTTAAGAATAGAAGATATAAAATAAGAAATCAAAATAATATTAATTTTTGAGTGGTATGATTGGAGATGATTATGCTAAGAAATGATATAAGAGCTAGGTAAAATATTATGAAATTGATAAAGGTTGAACATAAATAGATAGAAATAGATAAAAAATAAAACAAAAAAGTGCAAGCCTTGAAATAAGATATAGAAACAAACCTGTCACAAAAATCTAAGCACAAAAATGCTAGTTAAGTGTGCTAGGAACCTTAGAACAAGAGGTGTTTTCATTAGCTACAACTTCAAATTTTGGATCAGAATACTCTATAGACCACTACTTTAAAAATTCAACCAAAAAGTGTTGGTCACATGTGTAAATTGGCATAGACGATGAGTTTTCACCTGTTTGAAATATTGAAGTGTATGTCTCAATATTCACTTTGAAACTCTACAAGTTTTAGATGTTGGATCTATAATATGCACATTGAAAAGATGAAAAAATATTGTGATGTATAGTATTTTTCCTAAGTCAAACCCTAGGTAGGAATTAACATCCACTATAGCTATGATATAATGTCAGAGAGCTTACCCTTGGTAGGGTAGATTTTGAAAACCTTAATAAAATTTTGAATTGACAAATGATATCAGTACTAAGAACTTCTTTCCTTAAGGCCTCACAAAAGGTTGATGTTGCTTGATAGGAGTTAATGCATGTTGTCATTCATGAAGGAAAACATAAACTTGATCATTAGTGTTGAACTTGAATGCTTGAATTCTTGACTTCAGATCTTCCTTCTAATGCATTATAGATGCCTAATTGTAATGATCAATTGGAATTCACTTAGTGTGAAGAGACGTTCAAATGAGGTGGAGGGACTTGTATTTATACACAACTTACACCCTTATGGGTTTAAATTTTGGAGAAGACCAACATTGGGGAGCACTAAGTTCTTGCTCTACATTGTCTTGACTATTAGATATTTAAATTTAGATCGAAAAAAGATGGAATAGGGTGCTAGGCACCATAGTCTTAGATTTCTAATCCAAATCCAAGGTTATCAATCTCATGATTGTGCTAGGCATCCAAATTTATCCACGGTTTGAGCACAATCAATCATGAATAAGCAACATGAGGGAAAAACACCTAAGTGAGCTTAAAATAAGTTTAAAATTTTAGAGGGATAGAATTTATGACACTATAGTTAACAAGGTTGTCGCTGATAATGGTACCAAATAAATCTTCTCTTTTCCTTTGATGGTAGTCCTTATACAAAGGCACATCCATGGGTGAAAGTCCCTAGCAATTGGATGGCTATACAACCTTCTAAAGAGTGTAATATTATCTTTAGCATCTATCTATAATTCACTTCTATTGATGACTTTAGTTAGTTTTTCTACTTCCTACATTAGTTTTAATAACAGGTGGTCATTAATGAAGATAGGAGCTATCTTTCTTTTCTCACAATACTCTGCTCTTTTATTCAAATACATCTCAACATATTCTTCATGTAGGGGTATCCCAAAGACCTTATCAATTATTTTTAGTCTAATATCCAAGACCCACTTTACCTAACTTAGGTCCAATGACATGTCTCCTCTTAGGTTTGTAGTGTGTGGCATCAGATAAAATTGTGATGGATGAAAATGGAATTGGGTAAATTAGGGCTTAATTCCAGTTTCAGTCATACATTGGAATACGAAAGAGCCTAAGGAAGTGATTCACTTTAACTAACTCTTGTGAAAGAGAGTTAAGGAATACATTTAGTGTTTCTATTCCTTCATTGATATGAAAGGGAATGTGACAAATGTGAGAGAATGCCAAACTAAGCTAGAAAGATGAATAAAAACAACTAGAATAATAGAAATTACACTCTAATACAGAAGTAAAACCAAAACAAAATGTATAGATCTAGAAATATGAATCTAATGTGCATCTAATATAGAAAAATGAGCCTAATCTGGCAGGACTAGAGCATTAGGCATTCTAGTCTTAGTAGCTGAACTAGTCTGCAAACTTGGACTCTAGAAACTAAGACTATTTGATTCCTATCTTGTTGCAAATGAGAAGTTGCTTGATGTTTTAGTATGGTTGTCATTGATGTCAACGTACTGACTATGTATCTCAGTGTTTGGTTTTTCTCTAATTTTTCTAACTTTTTGTAGATATATTCATGAAGTGTTGGCATGTTGTTGGATATTGCTTTGAGATGCTACTCTTATGTATTGGTGGTCCAGAAGTTGTTCTCTAGAAGTCTATGTAGTGATGATGATGATTATTTGGTAGAGCTTGTAGAGCTCCACATTGCTCTGTATTTTTGGTTCTCCTATTACATTTTTGGTTTTATGCTAGTCATGCATGTATCTTTGTTATTTTGATTTGGCACATGTTGATGTTTTCTGGAATTGTGTTTTTGGCTATGTTCTTTCCTAGTCCAGTTAGGACGGATTCTCTATCTTCTAGTCTAGTGATTGTGGTGTTTGGATAATGTGTCACATTATGGTTTTGTCCACTTCTAATTCCTTTCCACAACAAGAATGCTTAGTGAAGACCTATTTTGAATTGTGTTTTATTATCTCCTTGGTCGACTTGGAAAATCTATTTTGGAGATCAATACATATAAAGAATGGTTGTAATGAAATATATATAGAATGATTTGTAGAAGGAAGTTGATTGTAAAAGGAAGATCTATCTTTGTTGATGTGGAGTGTTTGAGTAGTATGGTTGTATGTTGATGTTGTTTGGTACCAGTGGTGGTGCAGGAGCACTTAGCTTCATTCTCAACTTCATTTTCATCACAGGTTTGATTTTTGTTAGTTTTAAGTTGGAAAGTTGTCTAGGATGTTTTTGAGGTTGTTCTAGGTTGTTTGGATGAGTTTTGAACTCATTGTGTGGTTTTGGTTTCTTGTTTTCATCTTTTTGCTCAAAGTTGCCAGTTTGGTGTTGCTTGGCAAAATGATGGAAAAATGAGTTTTTAATGTGGTTTTTGTTTTAAAAGGTTTTAGACATGTTTTATGCTTGGGTTTTAGGTGTGAGAAGTGTTTTTAGGTGATTGTTAGTCTTGGAGGTCAATCTTGCATTTTCTAGGCACCAAAAGTTGTCATTTAGGCATAAAAATGTTAATTTTAGGTGCTCTTGGACATGTACCTATCTGTACAGGAGGCTAACCAACTGGGACAGGTATTTAATCTCCTATTTGAACCATTGTAAGGGTTGATTT
This sequence comes from Cryptomeria japonica, assembly GCF_030272615.1. NCBI lineage: Eukaryota > Viridiplantae > Streptophyta > Pinopsida > Cupressales > Cupressaceae > Cryptomeria > Cryptomeria japonica. Next base: position 357,969,324 of record NC_081407.1, on the reverse strand, counting down.
TTTGGATTTATGAAGCATTTTCCAAGTTTGCACTAGTTTTACTTGGTTTTTCTCTAGTTTTTAACTCCATGTGAACAATAGTCCGTACACCTGATGTACTTGGCCATACTATTCTTGCATTTTTAGATTCTATTATGTTTTCTTAAGCTTTTCCCTTTGGTGGCATCTAATTTTATCAAGTTTTGAGTTTGTAGTAAAATTAATTGATTTGACAGTTTCACTACCTTATCTAGGAAATTGGCAAGGATGCTTGACCAACTTGGCTTCTTGAAGTCATAAAATGTTCATGGCTTCCGAAGAACTAGTTGGTCAACTTGTAAATTATGTAAATAAATGTTTTTCTTTCAAGAGTGTAGGTGCAAGGAGTTTTGTGGCCATGGAGCCCTAGGCAAGTGTGCCATTTGGTTAGGGTCTTGTAAAGGTTTGATGCTTTGCTCTTCCATAGAAAATGCATTCTTCAGGTGGATAGACTTTTCTTGTTGTCCAAGATTGTAAGTGAAATATAAGAGGCTTTTTAAGCCAAGAGAAGGAAGGTTGCATTTTTAGTTTGTGCAAATTGTAAACAAAAACAGTGAGTCACTATTTTGGTATTAGTTTTCCTTTCTTTTGTTTGCTCTCCACCATTTATTGGTGTGTGTAAGACCTTGCATCTTCTTTGTTTGTTTGAAAACAAGAGCAAGGAAAGGTGTTTGACCCTTGGCCATGGGTTGGAAAGTTGCCAAGATCAATTGATGGTCTTTAAGGCAAAGTTGTAATGCCCAATTTGTTGCCACAGTCAACTATGACTGGTTTTACATTCTTTGTTGAAGTTATACATGAAATTCTCCTCTCCAAGTGGTAGGTATGAAGGACAACAAGCTTTAAAAGGCAGAGCATTGCTAAGAAAGCACAAACAGATCTTCAAATAGGAGTTTGACAAATGTAAAGTGCATGTCCAAAGGAGAAAACAGTGAAAAGAGAAAAGTGCAGTCATAAATGACTTAACAGTGAACAAATCTTTGTTGTAATTGCCTAATAGCTTTTGTGCAAGACTAATGAGATATTTTTGTGTCTTTAATGATGTACTTGTGTTCAAGTTTTGAAATGTGATTTTCTTTTCATGCTAAAGATGTGCTTATAGACAACAATAATGAGAAAGTTGTCAACGTTGCATATGCCTTATGAGCAACTTTTGTAAATCTGATTTCCTAACCTTTGGAAGGTGCAAAACCTGTCTTTTCATGGCTCATTTAAAAAATAATAGAGTAGTATCAAGGTTGTATAGTCCATGTTGAAGGTCTCCAACTTGTTGGTCATTATTTGCCATTGAAACCCTTACAAACCCTCCTTTTTCACCCATTTTTGGGACAGTCACGGAGAAGGCCTAAGAGACCCTGAGACTTTGAAAATCTTCAAGAAATCCCAAAAGGGTGTCTGAATATCAACTCCTTTTTGTCTAGATGTCCATCACTTGAGCAGGGTGAGCAGAAAACCCCAAATGGAGGGCTAATTCCTTGTAGCCCTTTTTAGGCCTAAAACCAAGTTTTTGTCAAATGGGGTATGCCAGAGAAGGTTGGAAAGCATGAAACCCAACAAATCAAGTTGAAACAAGTTAACCTAACATGAATTCAACCTATTTGGTGAGTTTGGCTTCATAAGTCGATTTTGGAGCATTTGAAAGGATGACAACAACTATGGAGTTGAAGCCCTTGAGTAGCCAATGAGAGTTTGACATAGGGAAGTGGAACAAGGTGAGTTGTTAGATTGCCTTTGAGCTATTTGCACTCTGTCCTTGGTGACTACACCTTGAAAACAATAAGGATCCGTCACTTAGCAAACATACTAGCCACTTAACAACCACCTTACACTATCTCCCTATCATAGTGGTATTAGAGCATAGTTACACTTGGGAAGAAGTAGCAATTTGGCAAGCATGGTGACAAATGCAGAACTAGCAAAGAAAGTGGAAGACTAGGAAGAAGAAAATAGATTACTTAGAGTGAAACTCAACCTCTTAGAACAGAAGTTTGGTGAAGTAGAAGTGAAGGCAGATGAAGTCAACAATAAGATAGAAGGAACAGAAGGCGGGGGTAAGCTATTAGCTATAGAAGATGAGACCCCTATACCAGACCCTGTGATAGAGAATGAACCCTTTTTGAAAGCCTTGAAGGCTATGAATGGGAGAACGCTAGAAGGAGTCCCACTATTCAGTGGTAAAATGGACCTAGAAGTGGTCATGGAGTGGATTGAGGGGCTTGAGAACCATTTTGAATGTGATGGTGTGACAGAGGCCCAGAAAGTGAAGGTGGCTAAGTCTAGGTTGAGAGGAGCTACCTTAACATGGTGGAAGTTCATTCAGGGTGAACGTGAGAAAGAGGGAAAAAAGCCCATAGAAACTTGGAAGGGAATGTTGTCCAAGATCAGAGAGGCTTACATTCCAGAGGACTATGAAATACAACTCCATAGGAATAGGCAAAACCTTAGGCAAAAAGAGTTAGATGTCAACACCATACTATGGCTTAGGTCAAAGATCCAAGAGGAAGAAAATGTCAAGGTTGCTAGGTATCTCAATGGCTTGAGATGGAACATATAGGAAGAGTTAAGTTCGTTGTGCCCTACAATAGTCCAGAAGTGCTATCAACTTGCACTCAAGGTAAAGGAAAGGAGTAGGAAGAAGCAAGAGTAGCATAACAGAGGTAGGGGAAGAGGCAGAGATGGTCGAGGCCATTGAGGCAGTTTTGGGGGAAGACACATAGATCAAAGGTCCCAGGGGGAATCTAAGCTTATAGAGAAAAGTGGGGATTCTCAGAGAAAACCTAATTATAGGGGAAGGGGATCAAGAAACCCAAGAAGGGGTAGGTCTCGTGGCCCAGGTAGAGGGTCTTACTTCTCCACAATGAAATGCTACAACTGTCAGAAATTGGGTCAACTTGCTTATAGGTGTCCAGAAAAGCCTAGTTCTTCCCATGGAGGTGAAAAGAGAGTGAATTATGTTTAGGAGAAAGGAAGTAGTACAAAAACTCCAGCAATGCACCTAGCACCTGAAGATGGTGAGAGTCTAATGATGAGGAGAGTATTGATGCAAGAACCTCATAAGTGTGAAGTGTCTCAGAGAAGAGGATTGTTTAGGATAAAGTGCAAAATCTTGGGCAAGGTATGTAAGGTGGTTATAGATTCAGGCTCCACAGATAACATTATCTTAAAGGAGGCAGTTAGGAAATTGAACCTACCTAGAATGAAGCACAGTGAACCCTACAAGGTAACTTGGTTAAACAAGGGGCAACATGTCCTAGTGAATGAACAAGCATGGGTAGACTTCAACATAGGTGAATACAAGGATAGGATACTATGTGACATCCTTCCCATGGATGCTTGCCATCTACTATTGGGTAGGCCTTGGCAATTTGATAGAAGGGTGCACCATGATGGTGAAAAAAAACACATATTCCTTTCAAAAGAATGGCATTGTCTACAAAATTTAGTCCCTTAGTGAAGAGACAAAGAACAACAAACCACAGGCACCTAAAGTGCTATTATTCAATGAAAAAGAGTTCATCCAAACCATGAAAGAGGAAGATGGGATTGGTTATGCACTTGTAGTAAAACCTAAGGAGGATAAGAAAGAAAAACAAGTTGAGATCCCACAAGAAGTGTAGCAAATTCTTGATAACTTTAAGGGCATCATCAGTGATGGGCAACCAACAACATTACCTCCTCCTAGAGCCATTAGTCATCAAATTGACTTTATACTAGGAGATTCTTTGCCAAACAAAGCAGCATACAAGATGACTCCTGAACAGAACAAAGAGGTAGCTAGACAGATTCAAGAGTTATTGGATTAAGGATTAATAAGAAAGAGCATAAGTCCTTGTGTCGTACCCACTGTGTTAGCACCTAAGAAAGGGGGCACATGGAGGCTATGCATAGACTCTAGAGCTATCAAAAAAATTACAATAAGATATAGATTCCCTATTCCCAGGATAGAAGATTTGATGGATTGTTTAGGGGGTGTGAGGTATTTCTCCAAAATAGACTTAAAAAGTGGTTACCATTAGATAAGAATAAAAGAGGGTGATGAGTGGAAAACTGCTTTCAAAACAAATGAGGGTCTTTATGAATGGTTGGTTATGCCTTTTGGACTCTCTAATGCTCCCAGTACCTTTATGAGGTTAATGAATGAAGTATTGCAGGATTTTCTTAGTAAGTTTGTGGTAGTCTACTTAGATGATATTCTCATTTTTAGGAAGACTAAAGAGGAGCATTTGAAACACTTAGCTCTTGTTTTGCAAAGATTATCTGATAAGCAATTAACCATAAATCTTGAAAAATGTGATTTTATGCAGCAAGAGCTAGTCTATCTTGGTTTTGTTGTGTCCAGTGGAGATCTTAAGATCGATCAATCTAAAGTTGCAGCCATAACAAGTTGGCCAACCCCACAATCAGCTAGTGAAGTTAGGAGTTTTCATGGTCTAGCCCAGTTTTACAGAAAGTTTATCAGAGGTTTCAGTGAGATTTGTGCACCCATGTTAGATACAATAAAAGGTGGTCATAAGGTCAAGTTTCAATGGATAGAAGCAGCAAATAAGGGGTTTGAGTTACTCAAAACTAGAGTTGCTACATAGCCAGTGTTAATCTTTCCTAGTTTTGATAAACTCTTTACTATAGAATGTGATGCTAGTCATCTTGCAATAGGTGCAGTCTTGAGTTAGGATAATAGACCAGTTGCTTTCTTTAGTGAAAAATGAATGATGCAAAGAAAAAGTATTCATCTTATGATTTAGAGTTATATGCATTGGTACAGGCACTCAAGAAGTGGACGCATTATTTGCTTCCTAAAGAATTTGTTGTGTATATAGACAGCCAGGCAGTTAGTTTCTTGAATTCTTAGGATAAACTCAACCATAGGCATGTGAAATGGGTAGAGTACCTACAAGCATATACCTTTACTCTTAAGCACAAGAAAGGCCAGTGTAACAAGGTAGCTGATGCTTTAAGTAGGAGATTGTTGACTATTCGGGAGATCCAAGTTAAGAGTATTGGGATTGATTGCTTTCAAGATTTATATCCTAATGATGATGATTTTGCTGCTACTTATAAAGTTTGTCTTTCTTTTGAGAATCATTTCCATAGTGAGTATGCTGACTATACATTGCAGAATGGTTTGTTATTCAGGGGAGGACAACTATGTGTTCCTAAAGGTTCCATGAGAGAAAATCTCATCCAAGAGAAACACAATGGGTGTTTGAGTGGCCATTTTGGTCTCAATAAGACCTTAGAGTTGGTTCAATGCTTTTATTACTGGTCTAAGATGCAGAGAGATGTCCAAAGGTATGTGGATCAGTGTATGATATGTCAGAAGGCCAAAGGTAATAGCACTAATGCTAGTTTATATCAGCCACTTCCCATTCCTTCTAGGCCATGGGAGTGCATCTGTATGGATTTTGTTGTAGGTTTACCAAAGACAAAAATAGGGCATGACAGTATCTTTGTGGTTGTTGACAGATTTAGTAAAATGGCTCACTTTATACCTTGCAAAACTACTAATGATGCTAGTCATATTGCTTTCCTTTTCTTTAAAGAAGTTGTCAGAATACATGGTTTGCCATCTAGCATTGTATCAGATAGAGATGTTAAGCTTTTGGGTCATTTTTGGAAGACTTCGTGGAAGAAATTGGGTACTAACTTGTCTTTTGGCTCAGCTTACCATCCATAGATAGATGGCCAAAAAGAAGTGGTGAATAGAACATTGGGTAATCTATTCAGATGTCTCACCAAGGAGTATGGACAAAGCTGAGATTAGCTCATCCCACAGGCAGAGTTTGCCTACAATGATAGTGTAAACAGATCCACTGGTAAGAGTTCATTTCAAATTGTTTATGGTATGCACCCAAGAGGTGTTTTTGAGTTACATGATGTGACTAACTTGCAATATGTTAGTGGGACAGTAGAAGATATGGCACAATCTCTAAAAGAGATACATGAACAGGTTAAGCAGTCTTTGTAAGACAACACAACAAGAGTCAAGGCAAGGGTGGATGCTTCTAAGAGGGATGTCCAATTCTCAGTTGGAGATTTTGTGATGGTACATCTCAATAAGTCTAGATTGCAAAAGGGAGTTCCTACCAATTTATAGATGAGAAGAATTGGACCTTGCAGGATTTTGGCTAAGTATGGTCCAAATGCTTATAAAATTGATCTACCTGATGATGTTTCCTTGTCTCCTATCTTTAATGTTGCAGATTTGGTACCTTTCAAGGGGCAGCCTCCATAAGAGACTCAGAGGGCTTCAAACATTTCAAATTCCCTTTCTGATCTATCTATCCCCTCTTCTTCTTCTCCCATTCCTAAACAGGTACTTGATTCGAGAATCATCAAAATGACTAGAAAGCATGACTACCTTGAGCATTTGATCAAGTGGAAAGATCAACTAGCTTCTGAAGCCACTTGGATACCTAAAAGTGACTTCAATAAAGTTGGCATTCCTCTCTCTTTTCTACCCAAAGGAGTCACATGACTTCTTTGTCACCGGGGGAGTATGGTGTAGGAGCACCTAGCTTCATTCTCAGCTTCATTTTCATCACAAGTTTGATTTTTGTTAGTTTTAAGTTGGAAAGTTGTCTAGGATGTTTTTGAAGTTGTTCTAGGTTGTTTGGATGAGTTTTGAACTCATTGTGTGGTTTTGGTTTCTTGTTTTCATCTTTTTGCTCAAAGTTGCCAGTTTGGTGTTGCCTGGCAAAATGATGGAAAAATGAGTTTTTAATGTGGTTTTTTTTAAAAAGGTTTTATACATTTTTTATGCTTTGTTTTTAGGTGTGAGAAGTGTTTTTAGGTGATTGTTAGTCTTGGAGGTCAATCTTGCATTTTCTAGGCACCAAAAGTTGTCATTTAGGCATCAAAATGTCAATTTTAGGTGCTCTTGGACATGTACCTATCCGTATAGGAGGCTAACCAACTGGGAAAGGTATTTAATCTCCTTTTTGAACCATTGTAAGGGTTGATTTTGTGGATTTATGAAGAATTTTCCAAGTTTGTACTAGTTTTACTTGGTTTTTCTCTAGTTTTTAACTCCATGTGAACAACAATCCATACACCTGATGTACTTGGCCATACTATTCTTGCATTTTTAGATTCTATTATGTTTTCTTAAGCTTTTCCCTTTGGTGGCATCTAATTTTATCAAGTTTTGAGTTTGTAGTAAAATTAGTTTGATTTGACAGTTTCACTGCCTTGTCTAGGAAATTGGCAAGGATGCTTGACCAACTTGGCTTCTTGAAGTCCTAAAATGTTCATGGCTTCCCAAAAACTAGTTGGTAAACTTGTAAATTATGTAAATACATGTTTTTCTTTCAAGAATGCAGGTGCAAGGAGTTTTGTGGCCATGGAGCCCTAGGCAAGTGTTGCATTTGGTTAGGGTCTTGTAAAGGTTTGATGCTTTGCTCTTCCATAGAAAATGCATTCTTTAGGTGGATAGACTTGTCTTGTTTTCCAAGATTGTAAGTGAAATCTAAGAGGATTTATAAGCCAAGAGAAGGAAGGTTGCATTTTTAGTTTGTGCAAATTGTAAACAAAAACAGTGAGTCATTGTTTTGGTATTAGTTTTCCTTTCTTTTATTTGCTCTCCACTATTTATTGGTGTGTGTAAAACCTTGTATCTTCTTTGTTTGTTTGAAAAAAAGAGAAAGGAAAGGTGTTTGACCCTTGTCCATGGGTTGGAAAGTTTCCAAGATCAATTGATGATCTTTGAGGCAAAGTTGTAATGCCCAATTTGCTACCACAGTCAACTATGACTGGTTTTACATTCTTTGTTGAAGTTATACATGAAATTCTCCTCTCCAAGTGGCAGGTATGAAGGATATCAAGCTTTAAAAGGTGAAGCAATTCTAAGAAAGAACAAATAGATCTTCAAATAGGAGTTTGACAAATGTAAAGTGCAAGTCCAAAGGAGAAAATAATGAAAAGAGAAAAGTGCAGTCATAAATGACTTGACAGTGAACAAATCTTTGTTTTAATTGCCTAATAGCTTTTGTGTAGGGCTAATGAGATATTTGAGTGTCTTTAATGATGGACTTGTGTTCATTTTTTGAAATGTAATTTTCTTTTCATGCTAAAGATGTGCTTATAGACAACAATGATGAGAAAGTTGTCAACGTTGCATATACCTTATGAGCAACTTTTGTAAATCTGATTTCCTAACCTTTGGAAGGTGTAAAACTTGTCTTTTCATGGCTCATTTAACAAATAACAGGGTAGTATCAAGGTTGTATAGTCCATGTTGAAGGTGTCCAACTTGTTAGTCATTATTTGCCATTGAAACCCTTGCAAACCCTCCTTTTTCACCCATTTTTGGGACAGTCACGGAGAAGGCCTAAGAGACCCTGAGACTTTGAAAATCTTCAAGAACTCCCAAAAGGGTGTCTGAAAATCAACTCCTTTTTGTCTAGATTTCCATTTCTTGAGTAGGGTGAGCACAAAACCCCAAATGGAGGGCTAATTCCTTGTAGCCCTTTTTAGGCCTAAAACCAAGTTTTTGTCAAATCGGGTATGCCAGAGAAGGTTGCAAAGCATGAAACCCAACAAATCAAGTTGAAATAGGTTAACCTAACATGAATTCAACCTATTTGGTGAGTTTGGCTTCATAAGTCGGTTTTGGAGCACTTGAAAGGATGACAACAACTATGGAGTTGAAGCCCTTGAGTAGCCAAGGAGAGTTTGACATAGGGCGGTGGAACAAGGTGAGTTGTCTTTGAGATATTTGCACTCTGTCCTTGGTGACTACACCTTGAAAGTAGTAAGGATCTATCACTTAGCAAACATACTAGCCACTTAACAACCACCTTACACTATCTCCCTATCAAGTGGCAATGATCTTAACGTTTGTTTCAGCATTACAACAAGTGTGGTAGTTGTGCCTTTGTGATGAATTCTTTCTTTCTTCCTTTGGATAGTGAGCCATCCTTTTTTTGGTAGTTTTAGTTGGGTAGTGAGCCCACCTATAGTAAGAATTATGGTAGTGAGCCATCTTGTAAAAATCACCTTAACTGGTGTCACCTAACAGGTATTTTCATATTGTGAACTAACATTCTCTGTGGTTTTTTCCTCCTTGGTTTTTCCACATCATATCTAGTGTGTCATGTGTGTGTTTATTCATGTTTACATCTATTTATGGTTAAGTAACCTAAGTTTTAATCTATACCAAATCTATTTCTATGGGAAAAGTAATATATTTTTAATATACAACTAATTCACCCCCCATCTCAATTGTCTAGAATATTCAAGAATTGATATTAGATCTTTGGTTCCTACAAAGTGATTTTAACCACTCAAGATGATTCGATGGCACATAAATTGATTGTTCCTTCCTTTGAATGATTCGACTAGAGTTTTTGGAGAGTAAATATGTAAGGTTATTTAATTTCTCTAATTTACAAGACTTGGAAAGCTGTGGAGACCAAGTATTCACTACCGACAAATGGACCTAGTACACCAGATGAGATTAAAGCCTATGAAGAAAATGAGAAAGCAAGGTATGTTGTCTTTAGTGTTTTATCTAAAATTTAATTTGCGAATGGTGTTGCTTTAGATAATGTTTCTAAAGTTTGGGAAAGATTGAAATGTATCTATGAAGGAAATGAAAGATTCAAGCTATATACTTGATGCAAACTACTAACGGTACATATGTGTGTGGGGGAAAAAGTGACACTAAGCAAGCATGCCCTAATCCCACTTTCAACCACACACTTGTGGAATACGAAAGAGCCTAGAGGTATCACACAATTGGCTACTTCTTCTTGTGGAAGAGAGAGCCACAGGCTACCTATTAGGATTTCTATTCCTTTGTTGCAATTGAAAGATGAAATGATGCAAGTTCAATCCCTAACCCCAAAGTGCAAGTATGAACTAATAACAAGATTACAGAATTGAACTTAAATGATGGAAAGCTGTAAACACAAGGACAAGACAAGAATGCAAATGCGTACCCGGAGTTAAAATCTGACTGAAATGTTCGGGACGGGGGCGCGGGCGCCACTGTCCTGATTCTGCCCCTGAAACTACTCCGGAAACTGCTGTTTTGCACTCTGGAAAAGCTGTCAAAAATGCTGAAAATGTTGTCTGTCAGGAGGACCAGGGCGCCCAGCGCCCCTATCCCAGGGACCAGGGCACCTAGTGCCCCTGTCCTGGCAGGACCAGGGCGCCCCACGTCCCTGTCCTGGTCTTTTGCTCTGAGATTTGGTGTGAAGTTCGGTCTCCGTCTGCTTCTTCCGGATCTGTAACTTGCAGCGTCGTCCGAATTCTGAAACCTGCACTTATATCTAAAAAGGTGTGGTGGGCGGCTATATAGGGTTTTGCCTTAGTCAAACCCCTGCTTCGGTGATTTCCACCTCCACGAATAGCCAAGTTGTATTGTAAAATGTATTGTGTGTGCAGACCTAGTGTGTGTGCAAGGTCCTTAAATGCAAGAAAGCAAACTAGAGCAACCTAGAAAGTAAACCCTAATTGCTTGTAAGTGTTAATGTAAATGCTCTAAATCAAGATGCAATGTGATCTAAAGCATGAATAAATGATGTATTTGAAGCTTATGCAAAGACATGAAAACAACATGAAATCATACCCAACCCTCAAGGGAGGAGTACAAGCCAATCTTCAGTCGGTAATCTCCTATTGTTCTTCAATGTCTTCCAAGCCCTAAGTGAATGAATGAAATTGATAGATGCTTGATAGAAGGATGTTGAATGCTGTTGAAGTCTTCAAAGATTTGCTCTTTCGCTGCATAGAAAGTCTTGAAAACCAAAATCCCCTCCCTTCAAATGAGGAAAGAGAGCTTTTATGTATGAAACCCTAGGTCGCAAATTCGTATTTTGGCCAACCTAGAGATTGAATATCCTGCCAATTTCTTAGGGTTAAGCTTTATTTTATGATTGGATCGTGCTCCTAAAATTTCGGGAAAAATGTCCGGGACCATGTGCACCGGGCGCCACGGTCCCGACAACTTTTCACCAAATTTTCAGGGCCGTCGGATATGATGATTTTAGAGAGAATCCAGAAGTTACAGGTGATTTCGAGATGTTTTGACCCCGAAACCAAGCCCCCAAGTTCGAAATAGGACTTAATTAGGGTTTTTGATTAAGTGGTGTATTAGAGGAATAAAATGCGAAGGGCGCGCTTTAGTGAAAGGGCCCAACTTTATGATGTAGAGAATGATGAAATAGAACCTTAGACCTAATTAATTTAATTAATTAAGTGCTAAAGGGGAAATGCAATGCAAAATACAAAATGTGCCAAGGCGGGTGCTAAACTAGGTGTGAAATTGTACCACCCTAGCAAGTGCGTACAATTTACGATGCTACATTTAGCCCCCACTTTAGCGGTCATATGAACACTACATGCATATGCAAGCTAAAGTACAAAAAAGTAAACATTATTTGAAAAAGGATATATCCATAAGTCTGTCGAACGAAGCCCCCAGCGGCATCTGCAGTACACAGTTAGGAACCGCACCCTACAAAACACACGTTAGATCACAAAATCACCTAATGCTTATTAAGGAAGGTGATGAAAATTCGAGGGTAGCTATATGCCCCCCCTGTTTCGGCTTGCTAATTTTAGTGAGTTGAAATAGGGTATCATGTTTACCACTTCGAATTGTTAAAGAATATTGATGACAAATGCTCACAAGAAGATTTGATATGAGATCAAAAACTAATGGAGAATAATTTGGTAAGAAAGAGGACTAAATCTCAATTCCAACACAACAAAGAGTGTGAGGATTTGAGAGTTCTCTAACACAAGATGAAGGATGTAAATGGAAACAAAATGCAAAGAGAAGAAAAGAAAGGAAAAAAAAGCATGAATACACACATTGGTGATCCATGAGAAGAATAGTGAGAGAGAAAACATGGACTTCTCGCCCCTAGATCTTGTCTAGGTGATCCATGAGAAAAAGGACATGGAAAACTAGCCCCTAGAGTCTGTCTAGGTGATCCATGTAAGGGAGGAGAGTGAGAAAGTCTAGCCTTATGCTGCTAGTTCCACTCCACCTCGTGCATGTGTGTGTAAGGGAGGTTAGAAGCATCTCATAGGAGTCTATACCCAAGTATGCTACAACCTGTATATGTATAATACAAAAGCATGACATCTCGCTCTAAGAGTCTGTGCTCTGGTTCCGAGAATAATCACCTTGCATAAAAGAAAAATGGAGACCTCTCGCTCTAAGAGTCTGTGCTCTGGTTCCGAGAATGACCCATTGCTCAAAAGGTGTAATGTTTATGTCATAAGCAAAGTAGAACAAGGATACCTACCTTCATCACAAAAGAAGATACCCCAAAAAAATGCAACAATGTCATAGATCCAAGCAAGAGAGTTTTACACTCCTTTAAGCAAGGATAAGATAGTTGAAAAGGGATATCTTGTAGTATGTGTAAAGGAGATCCTTAGAGGAGAAGAGATCTTTGTACAAAAGACACCTATCCCCAAGAGGAATTGTCTTAGACAAATATAACATCTTCTAGAATAAGACAAAGAAGAGAATAAGAATGCAATACTTCCTTCTTTTGCGAGGTGAAAGTGATTCTTAATGAAGGATGACGCTCTTTTTAACCCAATTGGGAGAGTGAATTCATTATGGATGTATTTTACCAAGTGCAAAAGAGGTTGTAGTCAAAGACTTACACCTCTTGTAAGAGAGAATCCTTGAACCAACAACAACAAATGCATACAAGGAATAACATCAAATAATAAAGTTCACACCATCCACGGAATAGGAAAAAGTGGATCCTTAGATAAAAATAAGGAAAGATCATTGCCTAAATGAGAAGGACTTACACAATCTTCTAGGGAGAGATTTGGACATAAGCAAAAGAAGAGATATATGAAATCACTCTTGTCCCCATAGAAACAAGAGATAACATAGAAAATTTAGGCTATTATGTTGCTTCAAAAATATGATTGCACTTGAAATTGTACCATCATGAATGACAATGAGCCCCTAGTAAATGAGCTACCAATGTCACATAATGATGAGCAACATAATAGCCATTAATGTTATTTAAAGACATGATAGATTGAAAGAGGAATTTGAATATGACATGCTAAATGCTCAACTATAAGTGAGATCAAAAACATGTATAAAATGATAAAAATTGAAGAAGAAAAGTCACAATAAATCTTAGAAGAGGGATGAGTGTAATTTATTAGAGCCTTATCCTTGGAGGAAAGGACTTTATGATGAATAGGAAATAAAGATTCATAAGTGGATTTAGAAATTTGAGGGGAGTCATAAAGAGATTTGTTCATCGCCAAGATTTCCTTATGAGGGGAATGAGAGTTGATAGAAGTAGAAGATGATTTAGTTGAAATGAGATCATCATCACTACTAAATATAGCATTCACATTAAGAGATGGTCTTTTAGATGCTTTAGTGTGTTTGCAGGGATTATAGCCAAGTCCAAAGGCATAATTGTGAAAATTAGTCTCTAGAGGAACTTTCATCCCTTGTTCATGAGCACCACAACCATTTCCATGATACCCATGCTTAGCAAAAATGTGAAAACCATGACCATAATGATCAGCCATTTCAGGAAGAGAAGGTGGTTTTTCATAAGACAAAGAATCAAACTCTTCATAATTAGAGGTGTGAGGAGAAGAAGTTTGAGAAGTGGCCACAAAATTATTGCTCATAGGTTCAGGTAAGACTGATTGATCTCTAGCTTCTTCCTTCTTTTTGCCTTTAAGATCTCTAGGAGGAACCCTATACTCACCTACAAAGGTGGGATTAAAGTCAAGGGATCCCCAATCATCTTCTGCGAGAACCTTCTCAGGATCAAAAGCCTTTTCATGTGTAAACTCAAGTCGAGAAGGATCTTCTTCAGGAGCTTTAGACTCATCCAAAGAATTTTGATTATTAGAGGGTGATGATTCATCCATAGGTATCTTGTTTAACGAGTCATCACTAGAAGAGGAAGGCTTAGAAGAACTCCCTTTGGAAGTAGATGTTTGCAAACAAGCCTGAAGATTAGTATCACCTATCAAGGTATATGTCTTATTGTTATAAATAAATTTAACTTGTCTATGCAATGTAGAGGGGACAACTTGCATACTGTGAATCCAAGGTCTCCCTAATAACAAGTTGTATGTTAGATTTCCCGACATAACATGAATAGGAGTAGGCAAAGTAACAGGTCCCACTGTGATGGGTAAGGTGATAATACCTAATGAAGATTTAGCCACATTATCAAAGCCTTGAATGGGATGAGAGTTAGGCTCAATAAGGGATGTATCCACATTCATCTTATGCAATAGATTAATGCTACATACATTAAGGCCAGAGCCATTATCTACTAGTGTTCGTCTTATAGCCGTGTCATTTATGATAACCACAATCATCAAGGGATCATATTGTTGTTGAATTTCACTAGTAGGCAACTCATCTTGGGTAAACACAATTTGAGCTTTAGGATTCATCACAGAGTTAACTAAAGATGCTATATTACTAGATGTATTCGGTGGAGGAACATTCAAATCTTTCAAGGCATCTTGTAACATTCCATGATGAGCGGAAGAAGTTTGGATCAAATCCCAAAGGAATATCTTAGCAGGGGTAGCTTTAAGTTGTTCTATGAGATCATATTCCTTACCAAGAACTTGTGAAATATGTGGAGCTTGCGGAAGAATTGGTTGAGAAGGAGGAAGTGAAGTTGGGATAACTGGAGGAGGATTAGGTTGCCTATTGTTTCTTGTGTTATAGGTATGGGCAACCGCATGATAACTCTCTCTAGTCAGTTGCTTAGCATACTCATAAGGGCTCTTAGAAGAATAACCTCCTTGCACAGTAATAATAGGTTTCTTAGGAGTGCAAAAAGAATCATTAGCATAACCACCTTGAACCACTAAGATAGGCTTATTTAAAGGTTGAGAATTTTGAGAAGAACAAGCACCTTGGACAGTGAAGAGAGGTTTGTTAGGTATTTCATTCACACGTATCAAATTGATTGAGGATGGTTCAGAGGAATGAACAAAAGTGTTGGAAGAATTTTTGATAGTCTTCTCTTGCACTAAAATCTCATCACAGATTAAATCAATTTTAGGAGAGAGACAAGGGATAGGCATTGATGTTCTAGTAGGAAGAGTAATACTAGGAAAGGTCATATCATCCTCTATCATCAAAGGATCTACGTGGGAATAAACTCTCTAGGAGAAGGATCAACATTACTCTCTAAAGTCTCACTTTTGAGAGGGAGATCTTTGAAAGAGATGTTAACCATCTTGCTTTGAACTAGGGTATCCTTATGAGTAGAACCAAGTTGAGGAGAGGGAGAATGATTGAGATTCAAGGAAGATGAGAAACTATCAAGGGAGTTTTCAATCTTGATTTCATCCCCTTTGGCTAGGGGTAAAGAATAATCTATACCTTCTTCTAATGGTTCGTCCCAAATAGTGAAGTTGTTGAAAGGAATGTTTGAAGTATTGTCAATTTCGGGAGAGGAGATAACATTGTTTATTAATTCCTCATCCTTAGAAGGGAGAGCATCAATAGATGTGTTAAAATCATCCTCTTTCCTCAAAATATGTTCAATATGATCTTTAGGGGAGAGAGAATTAAGGAAATTTCTTATTATTTCATCTTCTTTCTCTAAGGGATGCTTATGGGTAAGACAAACTTTAGGAGAAGGGTAAGCATTTATCATTAATTCATCATCTCTAGTGGGAATTTTGTTAGAAAAGGAAATACCATCAATAGGAAATGTAGGGATAGTGTCATCTTCTTGCACAAAAGGATCCTCATGAAGGGAGTGTTTTTTAGGAGGAACATGAACATATTTCTCCAAAGATTCATGCTTAGGAAGGAGATCTTTGAAAGAAGTGTTCATAACCTCTTGTTGCACTAACATGCCCCCATTGGAAGGACCAAATTTAGGAGAAAATAATTCAATGTCCATCAATACCTTTTCACTTAGAGAGGCATCATGGAGGGAAGGTGAAGTAACATTAAGAAAGGTGTTTATGATATCATTCTCTTCCTCTAGGATAGCTAAATAGGAAGGGCACATTTTAGGAGAGTTGTTAAGATCACTCTTAAAGTCTTCATCCTTAGAGCATGGGAGAGTCTCAAAGGGATTGTTAGCAACTCTTTTAGGCACTAAAATGTTGTTATAGATGGAGGGAGGTTCTTTAGGAGAAGGAAAAATTGAAACAAGGGAAGCTAACCCATTATCACATCTATGAAATGAATGCATCATGACAACAATTTTCCTCTTTCAAATGATAACACATAGAAGGAAATGTTTAATTTTAACCAATGCAAGCACTTAGAATGTAGATTTAGAAAATGAAATTTATGATTCAAATGAGTTCCTAAATCAGATTTAAAATTATTGATCCAAATTAAGCTATCCACAAGTTCAACTTTGAATTGAAAAATTAGGGTTTTAGCAAAAATTTCCTCTAAATTTTTGAATCTTGCAAGAAATTGAGACTTGTAAATACAATTTGAATTTGAAATAGCATAAACACTCAAATTTGAAAACATAAATTAGAATTAGAGAAGATTGGAGTTCACGTCGGGTTCACCAAAATGTGTGGGGGAAAAAGTGACACTAAGCAAGCATGCCCTAATCCCACTTTCAACCACACACTTGTGGAATACGAAAGAGCCTAGAGGTATCACACAATTGGCTACTTCTTCTTGTGGAAGAGAGAGCCACAGGCTACCTATTAGGATTTCTATTCCTTTGTTGCAATTGAAAGATGAAATGATGCAAGTTCAATCCCTAACCCCAAAGTGCAAGTATGAACTAATAACAAGATTATAGAATTGAACTTAAATGATGGAAAGATGTAAACACAAGGACAAGACAAGAATGCAAATGCGTACCCGGAGTTAAAATCTGACTGAAATGTTCGGGACGGGGGCGCGAGCGCCACTGTCCTGATTCTGCCCCTGAAACTGCTCCGAAAACTGTTGTTTTGCACTCTGGAAAAGCTGTCAAAAATACTGAAAATGCTGTCTGTCAGGAGGACCAGGGCGCCCAGCGCTCCTGTCCCAGGGACCAGGGCACCCAGTGCCCCTGTCCTGGTAGGACCAGGGTGCCCCACGCCCCTGTCCTGGTCTTTTGCTCTGAGATTTGGTGTGAAGTTCGGTCTCCGTCTGCTTCTTTCGGATCTATAACTTGCGGCGTCGTCCGAATTCTGAAATCTGCACTTATATCTGAAAAGGTGTGGTGGGCGGCTATATAGGGTTTTGCCTTAGTCAAACCCCCGCTTCAGTGATTTCCACCTCCACGAATAGCCAAGTTGTATTGTAAAATGTATTGTGTGTGCAGACCTAGTGTGTGTGCAAGGTCCTTAAATGCAAGAAAGCAAACTAGAGCAACCTAGAAAGTAAACCCTAATTGCTTGTAAGTGTTAATGTAAATGCTCTAAATCAAGATGCAATGTGATCTAAAGCATGAATAAATGATGTATTTGAAGCTTATGCAAAGACATGAAAACAACATGAAATCATACCCAACCCTCAAGGGAGGAGTACAAGCCAATCTTCAATCGGTAATCTCCTATTGTTCTTCAATGTCTTCCAAGCCCTAAGTGAATGAATGAAATTGATAGATGCTTGATAGAAGGATGTTGAATGTTGTTGAAGTCTTCAAAGATCTGCTCTTTCGCTGCATAGAAGGTCCTGAAAACCAAAATCCCCTCCCTTCAAATGAGGAAAGAGAGCTTTTATGTATGAAACCCTAGGTCGCAAATTCGTATTTTGGCCGACCTAGAGATTGAATATCCCGCCAATTTCTTGGGGTTAAGCTTTATTTTATGATTGGATCATGCTCCTAAAATTTTGGGAAAAATGTCCGGGACCATGTGCACCGGGCGCCACGGTCCCGACAACTTTTCACCAAATTTTTAGGGCCGTCGGATATGATGATTTTAGAGAGAATCCTGAAGTTATAGGTGATTTCGAGATGTTTTGACCTCGAAACCAAGCCCCCAAGTTCGAAATAGGACTTAATTAGGGTTTTTGATTAAGTGGTGTATTAGAGGAATAAAATGCGAAGGGCGCGCTTTAGTGAAAGGGCCCAACTTTATGATGTAGAGAATGATGAAATAGAACCTTAGACCTAATTAATTTAATTAATTAAGTGCTAAAGGGGAAATGCAATGCAAAATACAAAATGCACCAAGGCGGGTGCTAAACTAGGTGTGAAATTGTACCACCCTAGCAAGTGCGTACAATTTACGACGCTACAATATGAAAATTTGAGAATGGAAGAAGGTAAAGGAGTTTCAAGCTATTTTTCAGAAGGTTGATAGTGTTGTAAATGATATCAGAGATCTTGGTGGTATTTTTGAAGAGAATAAAGTAATACAAAATATCATGAGGACTTTATTGAAATTTTTACAGTGACAAGATTTCAGCTATTGAGGAAACCTATGATCCGTGAAAATTCACTATAGAATAGTTGTTTGGAACCTCAATATTGTGTTTGAGATGATGAAGTTGACAGAGACAAAGAAAAATCAAAAACATCCTTTAAAGCATCAAAAGCCCCAAATGAAGATTCAAATGATGAGGAGAATTTGGATGGAATGGGAGCAAACTTTGTAAGAAAGCTAAACAGAGGAACTAACAAATATAAAGGTATGCTACCCCTTAAATGTTCTAAATATGGAAAGATTGGTCATTATGCATCTAGATGTCCAAAAAGAGGATCAAAACAAAATTTTAAGGAAAAGAAAAGAAAATTCACTATGAAAGGCTACTATGTTAGAGATGATGATGGCATTTCAGATGATGAGTCGGATTATGAGGATAGTGATTTTTTATTCTTAGTAGAAGATGGACCTAAATCTAATTATTCTAATATTGTTGAGAATGTTGCTTCAGCATTACATTTTAGGAGAGATAGAAATGAATGGTTGATTGATAGTGAATGTTCAAATCATATGGCTGGTGACAAAAGTAAGTTTGTAAAGATTGAAAAATATGATGGTGGTTATGTTATATTTGGAGATGATCAGATTGCTAAAATTGTTGGAATTTGTTCTATTAACTTTGATGGAAAGCATAATAATGACAAATTTAAATATCAGACTTCTCCAAAATTTGGAATTGGTTCTTCTATGTTTACTCTCTAAGTCCAAACGTAAGATAGTTGAAGAAGCCTCCAAAGATTAGAATTGGATGAAAGTAATGAAGGAAGAGTTGAATCAAATTAAGAAAAATCAGACATGGGAACTGGTATCTAGACTAGTAGATAAGAATGTTATTGGAACAAAATGTGTGTTCTGGAATAATCTAGATGAAGATGGCCAGGTTGCAAGAAATAAAGAAAGATTCATATGCAAAGGAAAAACATAGGTTAAAGGCATTCATTTTGAAGAGACATATGCTCCTATTTCTAGAATGGAAGCTATTAGGATGTTTTTAGCTTTTACAAAATATAAGGATTTCAAAGTCTATCAAGTAGTTGTGAAGTTATGCATGGAGATTTGAAAGAAGAAGTCTACATTGAACAACCAGAAGGATTCAAGTTATCAGATGGTTTAGATGTTGTTTCCAAATTGAAGAAGGAATTGTATGGATTGAAGCAAGCTCCTAGAGCTTGGTATGGAAAGTTTGATAAGTATCTACCAAATCAATCTTTTCAAAAAGGGTTGGTTGACAACAATCTTTACTTCAAATTTGAATCAAGTAAGGGTTAGGTCCTGGAGGAAACTAAGAGGTGGGGGGGGGGGGGGTGAATCAGCTATCTAACAAATTCAAACCAAAAACAATTAAACCAACTTAACTCTTAATACCGATAAACCAATCTAATATGTCAGTAGACAATTTTAACAGTTAATTGCAATACTGGTAAGGATTAAAGCATGAAACAAAAAGACAAAGTCATCCACAACACATAACACCAATATTTGTACGTGGAAACCCTGTAAGGGGAAAAACCACGATGGGAAACCTTACCCACAATCAGATGATACTACTACAAATAGTAAGTGTATAAAAATGGGGTCTACACATGCAAAAAGGCCAAGCGCCTAGAGCTCACTGCTCAATCATAAAATGGGAGTCACACTAACTACAATTGGATGGTTAAATCCAATAAGAATGTACTACTCAAAATAGCATCTTCATATGTTGGATTCAATACCAATGTAGCCCTGATTGTCTTCACAAAAACCCTCCTTCAATATTCAAATGATGTCTGCGTGTATAGCTCTTCTTATTCTCACATATACCTTCACACAATCCTTTTTCACATTCCACATTCGATCTTACAAATAAGATCTTGCATTTATACCATACCCCTCAGACCAATTTTAGTAGGTCAACTCTACAAGATATTACAATAAAATTAATTTACAAATTAATTAATACCTGATGCAATAACCGATTCAACATGTCGGCTTAATGCATTTACAACAATAATAAGTCATCTTCATGGCATGCCATGCTGATCTGGAAAAGATAAACCTGCCGGTGTAACCTGGACCTATTTGCCGATAACAACAAATATGCAAATACGAATATACCAATAAACAAAACTCCAAGACAAGGTGTCCACATGATGTCTTCGACATAACTAAGTGTTTTCCATATCATTCCAAGTGTTGGTGATCATTGTATCCTTCCGGTGTACCAGATACCAGTGACTGTGCATAAGTCACTTGCTTGCAAGTGAATGTTGCTGATACTCCAAGGCGCCAGAGTTGATAAGTGTTTAGTAGGTGTTGACATCAATGACAAAACCATACCAAAATACCAGCAGTAAGATCTTAATTGTTGTTGTATATGTGGATGATATAATTTTTTGAGGTATTGATGACATATGCAAGAAGTTTTCTAGTGAAATGCAAAACTAATTTGAAATGTCTATGATCGATGAGTTCAATTTATTTCTTGGATTGCAAGTAAATCAAAATAGTAAAGGCATTTTTATTTCTTAGTCAAAATATATTAGAGAGTTGTTGAAGAAGTTTGGATTCAAGAATTCCAAACCAGTATGTGCTCCTATGACTACTAGATGTAAGTTGACTAATTATGATAAATCTTCTAAGACTGATGCAAGCATGTACAAATAAATGATTAGAGGACTATTATATTTTACCACTACAAGACCACATATCATGTATATCATATGTCTTGCAACCAAATTTCAGCAAGAACTGAAAGAGTCACATGTCGTTGCAGTAAAGAGGATATTCAAATATTTGAATGGAACAAAAGAAAATGGATTGTGGTATCCTAGAGGATCAAAATTTACTTTGAAATCTTATACTAATTAATGTAGACTGGGTAGGAAGTGTTGATGATAGGAAGAGTACAAGTGGTGAAGCATTTTTCTTTTGCTCCTAGTTAGTTGCATGGTTAAGTAAGAAGCATGATTCTATATCTTTATCAACTGTAGAACCTAAGTACATTGCAAATATTTCATGTTGCACTCAGGTACTTTGGATTAAACATACAATAAAGGATATTGCTGTGTTGTTTGATGAACATATCTTAGTCATGTGTGATAATACAAGTGTAATGAATATTTCTAAGAACCCAGTATTGCATTCTAGAACAAAGTATATTTCTATTCGGTATCATTTCTTGAGAGAAATTGGACAATGAAGTAAAACTTGAATATGCACCTACCAAAGAGCAAGTTGTAGATATCTTTACGAAGGAATTGTGCAAAGATATTTTTTAGTATCGCTAAAAAATGTTGGGGTCATACCCCTTCCTAGTTTGAAATAAGTGCATTAGGCACTACAAAATTACTCCAAGATATTTCATGCATAATTCAGTCTAGGCTAATGTTCGAGGCTTCCTCTTAGGGGGAGAAATGTGATTTCTAAGTGGAATTTTTGCTCACCTTTGTCTTTGATGTCAAAGGGGGGGATTTTTTGGAGAACTATTTTGGAGAGATTGCTGGAGAAATAGTTTGTCATTGATGAATGTCGCGATCAATGACAAAGGGGGAGATTGTTGCAAATGTGAATTTTCTTGATGTTTGTGTATGGTTGTCAATTTGATCTATAGCATCTATCTATAATTCACTTATGTGGATGACTTCAGTTAGTTTTTCTACTTCCAACCTTAGTTTTAATAATAGGTTGTCATTAATAAAGATAACAACTATATTTATTTTCTCATAGTACTCCACTTCTTTGTTTGAATCCATCTCAACACAATCTTCATATAGGGGTATCCCAAAGACCTTCTCAATTGTTTCTAATCTAATATCAAAGACCACTTCACCTAACTTAGGTCCAATGACATGTCTCCTCTTAGGTTTGTAGTGTGTGGCATAAGATAAAATTATGATGGATGAAAATGAAATAAGATAAATTATGGCCTAATTCCATGAATACAAAAGGGGCTAAAGAAGTGATTCACTTTAAATAACTCTTGTGAAAGAGAGTTAAGGAAAACATTTAGTGTTTCTATTCCTTCTCTGATATGAAAGAGAATATGACAAATGTGAGAGAATTCTAAATTAAGCTAGTAAGATGAATAAAAACAACTAGAATAATAGCAGTTACAGTCTAATACAAAAGTAAAACTAAAACAAAAGGTACAGATCTAAAAACAGGAATCTGATGCACACTTGATACAAAAAAAATGAGCCTTATCTGGCAGGACTAGAGCACTAGGCACTCTATTCTTAGTACTTGAACTGGTCTACAGACTCAGAATGTATAAACTAAGATTATTTGATTCCTATCTTATTACAAATGTGAAGTTGCTTGATGTTTCAATACGGTTGTCATTTATGTCAACGTATTGATTTTATATCTCAGTGTTTGGTTTTGCTCTATTTTTTCTTACTCGTTGCAGATATATTCATGATGTGTCGGCATGTTGTTGGATATTTCTTTGAGATTCTACTCTCATGTATTGGTGGTCCAAAAGTTGTGCTCCAGGAGTCTATGTAGTGATGATGATGACTATCTGGCAGAGTTTGTAGAGCTTTGCATTGCTCCTAATTTCTTGTTCTCCTATGGTGTAGTTAAATTTATTCTAGTCATGCATGTAAATTTGTTATTATGATTTGGCACATGTTGATATACTCCAAAAATGTGCTTTTGGATATGTTCCTAGTCCAGTTAACCTTAGATGCTCTATCTTTTGATCTAATGATTGTGATGTTTAGATAACGTGTTGTTGCATTATGGTGTGGTCCACTTCTCATTCCTTTCCACCATAGGAATGCTTAGTTAAGACCTATTTTGAATTGTGTTTTATTATCTCCTTGGTTGACTTGGAAAATTTATTTTGGAGATAACTATATATAAAGAATGGTTGTAATAAAATATATATAGAAGGATTTGTAGAAGGAAGTTGTTTGTAAAACAAAGATCTATCTTTGTTGATGTGAAGTGGTTGGTTAATATGGTTGTATGATAGTGTTGTTTGGTACTGGTGGCAGTGAGCCTATGGTTTCTTCTGTAATTGTAACAAGTGTGGTAGTTGTGCCTTTGTGGTTGATTATTTCTTTCTTCCTTTTGGTTGTGATCCCTCATTCTTTTTCTAGTGGTTTTAGCTGGGCAGTGAACCCACCTACAATGAGCATTCTAGTAGTGAGCCATCTTTGTAAAAAACAACTTAATCGATGTCACCCTAACAAGTGTTTTCGTATTGAGGACTAACATTCTTCGTGGTTTTTCCCTCCTTTAGTTTTCCACATCATATATGGTGTTTCATATGTGTGTTCTTTCATGTTCATATTTGTTTATGGTTAAGTTATCTAAGCATAATCTATACCAGATATGTTTTTATGGGAAATCTAATATTTTTCTAATATACAACTGATTCACCCCCTATTAGTTGTCTGTAATATTCAACATGTCTATCAAATATGAAGTTGAATGAGGGAGGACCACGGTGTGGGAACCTTGGTCCTACAAGACTAGGGCATGGGTTTTGGAGTCCCTAGAATTCAGGTCCTCATTCTACAAATGGGTCTGTGACAATTTGTTGAGATCCTCTAAAAAATTGTCAGTTCCAATGAAAACTTGTGACTACATCTGTAAGCTCAAAAATGGAGTGTTTGTGGCTATATAGGGTTTTTCCTTAGTCAAACCCCTTTGTTTTGGTGATTTCCACCTCCACAAATAGCCAAAATTATATTGAAAAGTGTGTGTGCACTAGAATCTCATGTGTTTGTAAGATTCTTATGAGCTAAAATGCAAACTAGAATTCTACCCTATGTTTTGAGTAAAAATAATTTGAATGTAATGTAAATGCTTCAAATCACAAATGAAATGTAGATCTAAAGCAATAATGTAGATCTAAAAATGTGATAATATGTAGATTTGTAAATGTGATAATATGTAGATCTGAAACTCAAATAGAGATATGAAAGTAACACGAAACCATACCAAACCCTACAGAGAGGTACATGACAATAAAACATTGGTGATCTCCTTATTATTTTTCAATATATCTTAAAGCTTCCACAAATGATGAAAATGTTGATGAAGATGATTAATGATAAATTTATTGATTATAGATTTCACATAAAAACCTGTAGTTTCACTTCACAAGGATCTCCTTCAATTGTCTAGATTTGAATCCTCAATGAGGGAAAGAAAAGAGTTTACACATGAAACTATTGGCAAATTTTGGTGCCAACCTTAGCAGAGCACAAGATAACGATTTCAATCGGCTAAGGGTTGCTCCCTTATCCCATAACACATTAGAAGCAGTCATGTGGTCGCATAGGATAAGAGCAACAAGTAGCGAAGGGGTCTCTTTTTGCCCTTGCATCCTTTTCAAGCTTCAATTCTATTTCTAAGTTGACCAGGTCAGCCAGTCAACTCACTTAAGTTTTACTAGCTGGAGGGCTCCTGGTCATTAGCGGGCCGGTTTCCCTCTTTTTCTCTTACCAATAAATGGTGGTTTTCTCTCAAATGCAAGAGGCTTTTTTGCTTGTCCCGCAGGGTTTAGAAGGCAACAGGTGAACCACACGAGATAAGAAACATCAAAGGTGAGGAGGTTTTCCCCTTATCCTACAGGGTTAAAAAGACATCAACACCATCTCATAGGATAAGAGTTTGATATGAAGAATGTGTTTCCTCGTTATCCTTTGGGGTAAAATGGAGACTCCAAAGATCACATGGGATAAGAAACAATGAAGCCAATAGGCTTTTTTCTTGTCCCACAAGGTTTAGAAGACAACAACGGTGACCCATAGGATAAGAAATAACAAAGTGAAAGGTTGTTCTCTTATCCCACGAGGTAAAAAAAGGAATCAAAGGTTACGTGGGCTAAGCGAACAAAGCAAAAAAAAGAAGGCCTTATCCTATGGAGTGAAACAAAGGTTCAACGGGGCACACATGATAAGAAAGTGTTATGACAAAACTCAAGAAGCTTATCCTGCGAGGATAACACATGATGAGAAAAGGGTCATGTGATAAGAAGAAGAATGATAGGCATTTTCCCTTATCACGTAGGGTTAAATGTGGAGACAGATGATGACACTGGATAAAAGAAAAAAGGGAAAGAAGGACTTCCTTAACCCATGTGCTCTCGTGGGATAAGGTAATAAAGGCAAAATCAAGGAGTATTATCCTAAGGAGTAAAATTAAGGTCATGAGAGACCCGCGGGATAAGAAACAAAGTAGAAACAAAGAAACCTTTATCCCATAGAGGACAACAAAGAGTGCAAAAGGGTCACAGGATAAGAAAACAAAGATGAAGCCAAGGTTCTTATCTTGCACAATATGTAGGGCTATTTAGTGGTCAAACACAGTAAGGAAAATGTGGATTCAGGGTGCCATGCCAGACATTAGTAATCGTTAGATCTTCATAAAGGCCCAATCTGATGGCCATGTTTTAATATTTTATTAGGCCTACTAGATGTCTACTTGGAGAGATCTTGCACATCCATCTTCATGCAAATCTCTCAGATCGATGGTGGACTTTTGATTTTTCAGTGTACATTGAGTTTCGAATGCTTTGTGTAGGGTGGTTGTTGACCCGATGGTCAAGGACGTTCTTTACTTAGTTGATGCCTGATTTTGGACCCGGTCTCACTCCAACCACCGCATTTCAATGCTATAACTCTAGACTTGATGCTTGCAGCTGATTCCAAACACCACCCATGCCTCTTCAAGGAATTTTGAAGACTTTTGGCTCTATAGGTACCCCAGACGCATTCAGATGCAAGGTTTTCCTTGATTTGCAGGGATTTTTTTTTGTTTCTACAGAGGCAGAGGATGCTCTTAGAGCTATTTCACCATGCCATTAGATCTTTCGATTTGATCTCTCTCTCTCCTCTAATAATTTTTTAACCTAACTTGGCTGGGGTTAAGGTTTTCTCAAATGAAATCATCTGAGTTATGCCCTATCTATAAAGGCAAAATTGTAACATATTGTAAAAGTCTTCTCCTCTTTTGTCTTATAGTAATCTATGATTTCTGGAACTCTAAAAATCACCTTGTCTTTGCATTAATAGAATTTTCTTGCCTTATCTAGTTTCAATTTATGCAAATTTGTGTCTCTTTTACCTATTTGTGTGAATGCATATTTTCTTGTTTTCTCAACATCTGTGATAGTGTTCACTCGTCTTAGAGTGGCATTTGGGAATATTGTTCATTCCTCTACCATCTTTAAGAAATCCAACCTTGACTCAATCCTAGAAAGATAGAATTAGATAGGAATTAGTGTATCTTTTGGGCAATTTTATTGATGTCTTGTGCAGTTACAGGTGGGGGTAGATCAGCTTTCAATTTAGGTGCAAACCTTTTTTCCCTTCTTTCATGCAACCCTTCTCTCTCCCCCTTTTCCCTATCAGATCAGAGATTAGTTTTACCAGTGTTGGGTTGGTCTAACACCTGCACTCATATTGAAGAGGAAGTCGGCCTTCTTTAGAGATTCAACCTCACATTTAGAAAGGTCCCACACTTGAGAGGTTGATTCAATGTTTCACAAGGTTGATGACCAAGGTTTCTTGGGTCATCAAGGGTGCAAACTTTTGTGACAACAAAAGCCTCAACTTTATTTTTGATAATAGGTTGATTTAGAATTAATAAAAAATGATACAAAGTGGGATTTGAACAATATAATACTGCCAAATTAAGTTACCAAAATTTGGGGAGAAAAGGTTAGGACCAAAATGGTAGCAATCTGGTCCAATCGACTTTTTTCTAATTTTATAGGGATGCAAGATATTGTGATTATAAAGTCAAATCCAACATGCTAGGTCAATCCAAGTTGTTTAAATATGCAAAAATGTGCTTTGAATATGGGAATTAGAACTTAATTAGGATAAATTTAAAATGAAATAAAAAGGCATGTGCTTAGGGTCAAGGGTCTAATTTTTTTAATTTGTGGAATATTGAGAGACGACTTTGGATTTAATTAAATTAATAATTAAATGCCTAAATGAGCCTTATAAATGCAAAATGCAATGGGACACACTAAGGCAGGTTCTAACCTAAGCGTCGAATTGGACAACCCTAATTAGGGTTGTACAATTTACGACGATACATTTAGCCCCCACTTTAGTGGTCATATGACACTACCTACATATTCAAGATAAATTAAAGAAAAGTAAACATTCATGGGAAAAAGGATATATCAATAAGATGTTAAATGAATCCCCTAGAAGTATCTGCAATACAATGTTACGAACCACATCCTACAAAACCATGTTGTTAGTTGAAATCATAAAATCACCTAAAATGCTTACTAAGAGTGATGAAATTTAAGGATATCATGTGTACCACATCGAATTGTGAAAATAATTAATGAAAAATTATCTCAACAAGATCAAAACAAGTCATAAAACATTTGGTAGGAAAGAGAACTGAAACATGATTCCAACGTAACTAACAGTGCATAAATCGGAGTTCCCTAGCTCAAGATGTAAAAGATTAAGCATGAAATAAAAAATTAGGGTTTTACGAGAGAGGATACCTTAAATAGTTAAAGTGATAGTATTCATTTTTCTTATTCATTTTTTGTTTTGTGGTGTAGAGGAGGATCCCACATAGCACATGATGCCACACATGACAACCTAAAGTGCCCATGTAGATGGAGATCCTGAGGCAGTTCATAATCAAGGATGCTTCGCTAGATAAGGTAGGGATACCCAAACTGAACCTTAGTTCTTTATTGCATTTTGTTTGATTGATTTACTATTCCAAACCCTAAATTTTCAAGGGATTCCTAGTTTGGGCACCATGGTCTCCTTAGGGCATCATGGTCCCATCTAGGTGCCCTAGTCCTCCTAGGGCCCCATGGTCCCTTCAAGGTGCCATGTGTAATACCCTAAAAATGGTTATATAAACCATGAGCCCCTAATCTCGACAATGTCACCAAGGTCCTAACCAAAGGCAATTAAATTAATCTTGAGCACACAATTAATTTCTTAAATCACCAATGTCACATGGCAAATTAATCACTGAATTAATTAAATCTTTATTTAATTAATTGATCATTTCAAGTAAATTATTTTTAAACAATTATTCTATTTATTTTATTGAATATCCTAACATATTTAATTAAATAAATCAATTTGCCATTAAATCATCAAAAAAGGAATTAATTGACAAACAAAAAAATTTAAATTGAGAAAAGAAATCAAATGGAGATAATCTTTAAAATCAAATTAAAAATTGAAGAAAAATATCAAAGAAAGCAATTAAAACAATTAAATATCAAAATTGAATGAAATAGAGAATAAATCAGTTTTTTCTGATTTTATCCTAATTTAAGTTCAATTTTCTTTAAAACTAAGAAAAGTAGCCAATCACGTCAATTCACTTGGATTGTGCTTCCTCTTGGAAAATCTTGACTGCTCATCATCATTTGATCTCAGGCATTGGTTTCTTTCTAAATTTTCTATAAATTCAGGCTCTCATCTCTCATTCAAGGATCCTGGAGAATATATTGTTATTATGTTGTTTTTTTCTCTAGGTTCATTGAGATTTGTGCATTGAGATAGTACATATTAGTTATTACATATTTATTAAATCATCTAGCCTAATATTGCTTAAATCATGTTAGATTAATCTTGCTTATCTTGCATTCATCTAGCTTAAATCTTGCATCCATTTAGCTCAATCTTATGCTCATATAGATTAAATCTTTCATTTAAATTGTTGTCTAGCCATTGTTATTGCATATGAAATATGAGAGCAAGATTAAACTCACATCTACTAGAAGGCAATAGGTCGCTTTGTAATGGTTTATTGGTCATTATTGATTATTGATTTACTAACCATGCATCTAATGACTTAATTGAAGTGTTGTGTATTCAGGTACAACTTACAAATATAGATCAAATGCCCATTGTTGAAAAGGCCAATGTGTAATTAAGTGGGGCCTAAAATTCAATCCTTCAGCCTCAAAATCACTTCTTTATCTTTCAGGTCTCGTCCGTACAACCTCCGCTAAATACCTTTCAAGTATAAGTCCTTCTTCATACGACATTCTATCAAGACCTGCATTTTATCATGTAGATCAGAAAAGGAACTTGTACGAGTTTCTTCTCTGGCAATTTAATTATGTATTTTGTCATTTGGTCCTGTGAGAATACTCATATGAAAAGGTATACTTTGTCGTACGAATTTCTATTTTAACATTTCAAAATCAGTATACTTTTTAGGGTTTTTCGTAAATTGAATTTAGATTTATCTAACGTTGATGCTAACCCTAGTCTGTCTTCTGTTTTCCTGAGATTTTTACAACCTAACCAATTTCTTGCAAAATGCTTGTCAGAGAATTTATCAATCAAACATACTCCTGTCAAAGAATTGAAAACAACATGACTATTGATGTGTTGTTTTTGCAGGTTGCCTAAAGAAAATCGACCAAACATCGTGTATTCTTTAAATTCATTTTTTTTAGGCACTTAAATTTCTATCTATTTAAAGAACAAATGTCTTTTGTGTTTTCAAAAAAATCAAAGAGGTAGGAGAGTATGGTCTTGTCTTTTACAGACAATCATAAATCTAGACCCTCAAAGCTTTTTGTAAATTTTGAGATTTGTATACCTTTAGCGGGCCTGTCATAGTGGGCAAAAGTAATCACCTTGTGAGAATGACCCAAGTGAGTACAACTGGACCTGAGAGTTCCAAATCATTATAATAAATAGGCCTCTAGTGATTAAAGTCTCAAAGGACGAGATTATTTGAGTTTTCTCTTTGAGATCTCTCATATCGAGCATTATGTAGGGCCTCGCGGTCTCAATCACGTTTATGTGACTAGAACTTGTTTCAGTACCTTATCGGGATATAGGCCTCAATCATGCTTGTGTGACTTCAAGGGGTAATTTCGAATGAAATTCCTGACTAAGAACTATAAGATAGAAGCTACCTGATTCAGCTCCGAAAGGGGGATAATCTTTGTACAAGAGAGATAGCAACTCTCCCAAGACACTTGCCATATCATGCCCCCATTAGCATTTGGAGTCAGCTAATACAGCATTGAGAAACCGTTGTGTGAGACTCAATGGCCATATTCTGATTAGCTACTGGGTGTGTACCTAAGTCAGCAAGTAAATATTTTCTTCTCTAAGCCAAATTCTGTAGGGTTAGTGTGTTGTGCTTGGAATTATTATATATATCTTGCATGTTTTTTGTGTTTTTATCCCTAAAACGAAAACTGAAATACTGAAATTGGAGAAAACAAATTAATAACTCAGTGATAAACTTTGTCCATGTCCAAAAATGTGTTAGGGTTTCAAGCAGATCCGAAGCAAATATGAACTAACAATTATATGTAGATTTAAATACAAAAGATAAAGGAATAAAATAGGACACAGATAACATAGAGATTTAACGTAGTTCACCCAGAATGGGTTACGTCCACCATACACAGCCATCTAATCATTTTTATTATCCAACAAAAAATAGTACATCAACCTTACAATGCCTTAAGCATCCAAACCACTTATAACATGCATTTTTAGGGCAACAAACAAAGTTGGAATTTTTAGGGTTTTATTACAATGTCAGTTTTCATCAACAACAAAAACGGCAAAATTTTTTTTTTCTTGGAGACTACCGCCCCTGAACCCCCGCAGTGGGCTACGCTTGCTTTCCCAAGGCCCGACCCGACCCCAGATCCCAGCTAGAATATGTGCTGAGTGTATAGTACTTTGTTGATCAATCGCCACATATCAACAAAATGGTCTCTGTTAGTCATCAAAACATCAGTCTGTGTCCACAAACTGGTCTTCGTCAATCGTTAAAAAAATCTGCTTGGCAAAATTTTGTTTCTATCCAGTCCTCTGTCATACGAGTCTACTAAATTTTTGTTCTGCTACATACCTATTGTCATATGAGTCTTCATTTCTCTTAATAGTTTGTCGTCTGGCTTTTTAAAACCTATCGTACGAAACTGCATAACTTTTGTCTGGTGTAGCGTCGTAAATTGTACGCACTTGCTAGGGTGGTACAATTTCACACCTAGTTTAGCACCCACCTTAGCGCATTTTGCATTCTGCATTGCATTTCTCCTTAAGCACTTAATTAATCAAATTAATTAGGTCTAAAGTCTTATTTCATCATTCTCTACATCATAAAGTAGGGCCCTTTCACTAAAGCGCGCCCTTCGCATTTCATTTCTTCAATACATCACTTAATCAAAAACCCTAATTAAGTCCTATTTCGAACTTGGGGGCTTGGTTTCGGGGTCTAAACATCTCGAAATCACCTGTAACTTCGGGATTCTCTCTAAAATCATCATATCCGACGGCCCTGAAAATTTGGTGAAAAGTTGTCGGGACCATGGCGCCCATGCAACATGGTCCCGGACATTTTTTCTGAATTTTTGGGAGCGCGATCCAATCATAAAATAAAGCTTAACCCCAAGAAATTGGCGGAATATTCAATCTCTAGGTCGGCCAAAATACGAATTTACGACCTAGGGTTTCATACATAAAAGCTCTCTTTCCTCATTTGAAGGGATCCGATTTTTGTTTCCAGGAACTTCATATGCAGCGAAAGAGTAGATCTTTGAAGACTTCAACAACACTCAACATGATTCTATCAAGCATCTATCAAATTCATTCATTCATCCAATTAGGGCTTGGAAGACATTGAAGAACAATAGGAGATTACCGACTGAAGATTGGCTTGTACTCCTCCCTTGAGGGTTGGGTATGATTTCATATTGTTTTCATGTCCTTACATAAGCTTTGATATATCATTTATTCATGCTTTAGATCACATTGCATCTTGATTTAGAGCATTTACATTATCATTTACAAGCAATTAGGGTTTACTTTCTAGGTTGCTCTAGTTTGCTTTCTTGCATTTTTGGACCTTGCACACACACTAGGTCTGCACACACAATACATTTTACAAAACAACTTGGCTATTCGTGGAGGTGGAAATCACCGAAGCGGGGGTTTGACTAAGGCAAAACCCTATATAGCCGCCCTTCCCCCTTTTTCAGATATTATTGCAGGTTTCGGGATTCGGACGACGCCGCAGGACACAGATCCGGAAAGAGGAGACTAAGACAGAACTCTATGTGCAATTGCAGCTCAGAAGACTGGGACAGGGGCACTGGGTGCCCTGGTCCTGCCAGGACAGGGGGGCTGGGCGCCTTGGTCCCTGGGACAGAGGCGCTGGGCGCCCTGGTCCTCCGGACAGACAGCTTTCCGACAGTTTCTAGACAGTGTTTCAGGGTGCAAAACAGTGGTTTCCGGTGCAGTTTTCAGGATAGTGGCGCCTGTGCCCCCGTCCCGAACATTTTCAATCTGATTTCGACTCCAGGTACATATCTGCATTCTTATTTTATCCTTACATTTACAGCTGTTCATTGTTTAATCTCAATTCTGCAAACTTGTTACTAGTTCATACTTACATTTTGAGGTTAGGGTTTGAACTTGTATCATTTTAGCTTTCAATTTCAACAAGGGAATAGAAATCCTAATAGATATCCCGTGGCTCTCTCTTTCACCAAAAGAAGTAGCCAACCGTGCGATATCTCTAGGCTCTTTCGTATTCCGCAATGTGTGTCAAAAGTTAGGATTAGGGTACATTGTCCTAGTCTCGCTTTTTCCCCTACACATTTTGGTGAACCCGACGTGAATCTATCATTGCTTCCTCTTGCATTGCATGTGTTAGATCTAGATCTAGATTTAGTGTGTTTTTCATTTCATTAAAAGAGAAAAAGAAAAAAAAAAAAAGAGAACTTGTGTTTCTTTGCATTGTGTGTTTCAATTTTATGCAATCTTTTCAAAATGTCAGATTTCTATTTGCAAAATGTTCATGCATTTGATGATTATTATGAGTATAGCCAAGATGAATTAGATGAAGCTTTAGATGAGTTTTTAAACCCTAAGGATGATAAACCTTCATTTTACCAAAAACTCATAAACTTTGTTACTATGCCATTTAGGTGTGATAAGAAAGATAAGTCGAATGATTCCTCTCAAGGATACATTCCTATCCACTCTTCCCCTGAATCTAGTAACATGGTTGTTTTCAATAATCCCCTCTATGAGGAGATGTCTCCTTTTGAATCAAAAGACAAACCTTTTAACCGATATGATTATACTTTGTTGGATGATGCCTTTGATGACTTTGTGGCTTTGTCGAAACCTATAAACAAAAACAAGACCTCTAAGTTGGTTAACATGATAAATTTGAATGAATATAACAAGCCTCTCTTTGAAGTCCAAGGTGCTTATCCTTCTTCCACCTTTCAAATTCCTAAGACTCCTCTCCTTACTGTCCAAGGGAGGTATGATCATGATTCCTTTTGTACTCTGAATAAACCAATCATTACCGTACAAGGAAGACTACCTATAAGTCCTTACAATTATGCTAAGCAAATAACTAGAGAGAGTTATCATGCGGTTGCCCATACTTATCATACTAGAAATAATAAGCAACCTAATCCTCCTCCTGTTGTTCCAGTCTCTCTTCCTAATCCTCAACCAATTCTTCCTCAAGCTCCTCGTATTTTGCAAGTTATGGGTAAGGAATATGATCTCATAGAACAGCTTAAGGCTACCCTTGCTAAGATATCCCTTTGGGATTTGATTCAAACTTCTTCCGCTCATCATGGAATGTTACAAGATGCCTTGAAAGATTTGAATGTTCCTCCACCGAATACATCTAGTAATATAGCATCTTTTGTTAACTCTGTGATGAATCCTAAGCCTCAAATTGTGTTTACGCAAGATGAGTTGCCTACTAGTGAAGTCCAACAACAATATGATCCCTTGATGATTGTGGTTGTCATGAAAGACACTGCTATAAGACGAACACTAGTAGATAATGGCTCTGGCCTTAATGTGTGTAGCATCAATCTATTGCATAAGATGAATGTGGATACTTCTCTTATGGAGCCTGACTCTCGTTCCATTCGTGGCTTTGACAATGTGGCTAAGACTTCATTGGGTATCATCACCTTACCTCTCACAGTGGGACCTGTTACTTTGCCTACTCCTATCCATGTTATGCCAGGAAATTTAACATATAACTTGTTATTAGGGAGGCCTTGGATTCACAGTATGCAAGCTGTCCCCTCTACATTGCATAGACAAGTTAAATTCATTTATAACAATAAGACATATACTTTGATGGGAGATACTAATTTTCAAGTTTGTCTACAAACATCTAATTCCAAAGGAGATTCTTCTAAGCCATCCTCGTCTAGTGAGGACTCTTTAAACAAGAAACCTATCGATGAGTCTTCGCTTTCCGATGATCAAAATCCTTGGGATGAATCTGGAATTCCTAAGGAAGATCCTTCTCGGCTTGAAACTACACATAAAAAGGATTTTGATCCTGAGAAGGCTCTCGTAGAAGATGATTGGGGATCTCTTGACTTTAACCCTACCTTTGTGGGTGAATATAAGATTCCTTCTAGAGAACTTAAAGTTGAAAAGAAGGAAGAAGCTGGAAATCACAAAGTTGAAAAGAAAGAAGAAGCTAAAAGTCAATCAACCTTACCTGAAGCTATGAGTAATAATTTTGTGGCCGCTTCTCAAACTTCCTCTTCTCACATCTATAACTATGAAGAGTTTGATTCTTTGTCTTATGAAAAACCACCTTCTTTTCTTGAAATGGCTGATCGCTATGGTCGTGGTTTTCGCATTTTTGCTAAGCATGGGTATCATGGAAAAGGTTGTGGTGCTAATGAACAAGGGATTAGAGTTCCTCTAGAGACTAATTTTCAACATTATGCCTTTGGACTTGGCTATAATCCCTGCAGACGTACTAAAGCCTCTAAAAGACCATGCATTAGTGTTAATGCCATCTCTACATCTTTATCAATACAACACCCTGAGTATATTGATGAGGATTCTTCGGGTGATTGTGCTCTAGATATCTTCCCTACCGACGACGCTTTAGCTGAGTTCTTGGGAGCCTATGACGCTCTTCCTCGTTATCATCACAATAGGGGACTCTCTTATTGTTTGAACACTGAAGCTTATTTTGGAAAAGAGATTGATGATGATAAGACCGTGAAAGAATTCCCTCAGTTAAAGGATACTCCTCAACAAAGTAATCTTCTCATAAGTGATACCACTGATGTTAAGATGGATCCTTGCAACAAAGAAAAAGTCATTAAAATTGGAAAATGTTTGGATAAAGAGGAACAGAAACAATATGAAGAACTATTGCATGAATTCCCTGAGATTTTTGCTTGGGCATATTCTGACATGCCTGGTATAGATCCTAAGATTGTTACTCATAATATTGTCTTAGTTCCTAATGCTAAGCCCGTGAAACAAAAGATTTGAAAAATGAATCCTAAGATAGCTCTGCTTGTTAAAGCTGAGATTGAAAAATTATTGGAGGCTGGATTTATCCGCCCTATTGACTACTCCCCATGGATTTCAAACATTGTCGCTGTGGCTAAACCAGATAACAAAATAAGAATGTGTACCGACTTTCGGGATCTAAATAAGGCTTCTTTAAAAGATGATTTCCCTCTTCCAAACATTGATATGATAGTTGATTCTACGGTAGGACATGCCCTCTTATCCTTCATGGATGGTTTTTCAGGCTACAATCAAATTTTCATTAACCCTCAAGATCAATACAAAACCGCTTTCACCACTCCTTGGGGTACGTTTTGTTGGATAATGATGCCTTTTGGACTTAAAAACGCTGGTGCAACTTATCAACGAGCGATGACCCTTATCTTTCATGATTATATGCATAATATTTTAGAGGATTACGTTGATGATATTTTGGCTAAATCCTTTCTTGGCATGGATCATGTTAAAGTCCTTCGTCAAATCTTCGAAAGAATTCGTAAATATCACATGCGCTTGAATCCCCGAAAATGTGTTTTTGGTGTGGATAGTGGAAAACTATTAGGGTTCATAGTTTCGCATCATGGGATTGAGGTGGACACTAAGAAAATAGATGCTATTGTTAACATGCCACCTCCTCGAAATGTCTCTCAACTTAAAAGCTTACAAGGAAAGATTCAAGCTATTCGTAGGTTTGTGTCTCAACTTGCGGATCGTACCTTTCCTTTTACTCAACTTCTTAAAAAGGATATCACTTTTCAGTGGAATGAGGATTGTCAACAAGCATTTGAAGATTTGAAAGTGTATTTAGCTAGTCCTCCTATTCTTCAACCTGCCGAACCTTCTAAACCCTTTATCCTGTATACAACTGCTTCTTCTCATGCTCTCGCAGCATTGTTAGCACAACATGATAAAGATGGTAAGGAGTGTCCGGTGTATTACATAAGTCGTACTTTACTCGATTATGAGACCCGATATTCTGTGATAGAAAGACAATGCTTGGCCGTGGTGTTTGCGACTCAGAAATTGAGACATTATCTTTTAAATTCAGAAGTCCACGTCATGGTTAAGTTTGATCTGTTGAAGCATCTTTTCTCTAAAACTGATTTATCAGGACGTCTCGCTAAGTGGGTTATGATGTTAACTGAATTTGACCTTAAATTTGTTTCACAAAGAGCAATTAAAGGACAAGCGTTGACCGATCACTTAGTTGAGGCCCCTTCACCTTTTTCATTCCCTAACCCTGAGTCCTTTCCTGATGACTTCATTCTTTCTATGGGGGAAGATGAAACTTGGGAGTTATACTTTGATGGCTCTAAGTGTCGTACGGGATCAGGGGCAGGTGTTGTTTTGGTTTCTCCTACAAAGAAACCTATTCCCTTATCATATCGTCTAAATTTCCTGTGTACCAATAACATTGCTGAGTATGAGGCTCTTATAGTAGGAATAAAAGCAGCCCTAGCTCTTAATGTAAAACACATACATATCTATGGAGATTCGCAATTAATTATAAGACAAGTAACAGGAATATATCAAGCAAAACAAGACAAATTATCACAATATAAAGACCTTGCTATATCTTTATTACAAAATTTTGATTCTTATACCATAGAACCGGTCCCTCGAAAAGATAACCGACATGCGGATGCGATGGCATGTGTGGCTTCGTTAGTATCTTTAGAGGACCCTATGGTCGATCTTAACTTCGTTATTCACAATGTTACTTCTCCAGCTATTGAAGATGATTCTAGCTTGGTAACATGTTGTGACTTTGTAGACTCAGATGAATGGTTCTCGCATATTGTAAGATATTTGACCGATGCTACCTTCCCTGATTCTGCTAATAGGAACACTAGGGCTAGAATCCACAAGCTGTCTGCTAGGTATATCATCCTTTCTAATGTCCTTTATCGAAGGGGTTATGATGGTCTTCTTCTTCGTTGTCTTAACAAGTCGGAAATCCCTGTTGCTCTTGAAGAGGCACATTCGGGTGCCTGTGGGGGGCATTTTGGGGGCAAATCCTTGGTTCATAGGTTGCTTCGTATGGCATACTATTGGCAAACTATGCAAAAGGATTCCTTCTCATTTGTTAAGAAATGTCACCAATGTCAACAACACAATAACCTGATTCATGCTCCTGCCCAAGAACTCCACTCTCAAGTAGCTTCTTGGCCCTTCTCCACATGGGGTTTGGATCTTATTGGAAAAATCTCTCCTCCTTCATCTCAAGGACACACGTTCATTATAACCGCAACAGATTACTTTACAAAGTGGGTAGAAGCTATTCCCCTTCACTCTACTACTGCTGAAGTGATTTGTCAGTTTCTTCTAGAAAACATTATTTCTCGATTTGGGATACCTTCCACTATTATCTCAGATAATGGAACATCGTTTAAGAACAAGGATGTGAAGAAATTCCTTGAGAAGTATCATATCAAACATCAATTTTCTACACCGTATTACCCTCAGTCAAATGGTCAAGCCAAATCATCCAATAAGATAATTGAGCAAATTCTTCGTAAAACCGTAAATAAGCATGGTAAGGATTGGAGTAACCAGCTAATCTACGCTCTTTGGGCCTATCGAACGAGTGTACGAATTGCTACGGGAACTACTCCTTATAATCTTGTTTATGGTGCTGACGCTATTATGCCCTTAGAGTTAGAAATTCCATCACTTAGGGTTTCTCTTAAAGGTATAGTAGATGATGACTCCTATAGAGAACAACGACTTCAATAGCTTGAGATGCTTGATGAACAGTGTATAAATGCTCTTGAGCATATTCAAGCGTATCACAAAACTCTACAGCGACGCTATAATGATAAGGTTATTCAACGTTCCTTCTCAGTAGGTGATCTAGTCCTTTATGAGAATCAACGCAATGTGAATGCCTTGCCGGCCGAAAAGGGAAAATTTAGTCCTAATTGGCTTGGACCATATATCGTCATTGAGGATTATGGATCAGGTGCTTACAAAATAGCAGATGTAGATGGTACACCTCTTAAAGAACCTATCAATGCTATGCACTTGCGTAGATATTATGCTTAAATTCTTCACTTCTTATCTATCTTCTTCAACATTGGATAATATGTTAGTGTTTCTTAATTTAAAGCAAAATAGAATTAAATGTTATGATGTTTGATCTATATTGCTTCGTTCCTGACAAGCATTTCTTCTTACTTTATAGTTTGTCTTGAATTCATTAATGTAAATTGTAAAAGGTTTACATTTTCATAATGCTAGCATATTATACAGTGTTTTATGTGTTAAGTAGAATCGTATCATGTTATGTTTCAGTTCACAATTAAATCACATTAGTTGTATGATTCTTAAACTTAATGCATATTTCTTCCTTATCATCAATGTCGTACTTGATTAAATATTTTAATTAAGTCACACATGTATCAATTTAATCATGGAGCATTGAGAAATCAATCACATAGAAATTAAATTCTGAACATACATGTACATTTACCAAATGTATTAGATTTAATCAAAACAAAATATACATTGTTTTAGGCATTAAAGATAACACATTTGAGACAGAACGAGAAGCATGTATATATACATATATATGTGTGGATCGAGTACAAACATAAGTCACTATATATCCAAAATGTGATCTCTTTCTTACATCATACAATCATCTCCTATCCCTAGGGCTAGTGGCTGGAGAGTGTCGACTGGATGCTCCCTCCTGATCTGGCCGTGGAGGTAGACCCATGGGTGTGTAGCGCGATACAGATCGTGATTGACTCCGAGAGGAACTCCTACGATCCCTATCCATGAGGATCGCACGATAGGTGGTAGCCTCAGTCTGGGCCGCTACTAGATCTCGCCGCACCTACTGGAGGTCCTCTGATAAGACCCTCTCTCTCTGCCCCACCTGATGGAGATCCTCTGATAGGACTCTCTCTCTCTGCCGCGCCTGATGGAGATCCTCCGATAGGACTCCCTCTCTCTGTCGCGCCTGACGGAGATCCTCTGATAGGATTCTCTCTCTCTCCCTCCATATATCTACCTGTAATCAAAATGGGAAGAACAAATCCTCATGCCGAACCACGTTCCCCTGAGGCCTGTACGTAATCTGTAAGGAACTAGGAATCTGTGCTATCATGGAGATGTCTGTCATTGCCTGCTGAATCAAGGAACGCCAGTCCTGCACATTAGCTGTGGCAGTAGAATAGATCTTTGTTAGTACCATTCTATATCATCAAAGCATTAATCAATCAATATAAACCTACTATACCTGGATCTCCCTCGCGCCAGTAGGGATCATGATATGGTAGCATCTGTGACTGGGAACCGCTAGGCTCCCCTCGCTCAAATACTCTATCCACGATGGGTGTAGGCTGGACGGTACTGGTGACAGGTCTCCGTATTGCCTCCTGTTCCTCCTGTTGAGGAATAAAAGGTGGATCCAGAGCTATGGTATCATCTCCTGAATGGTGGGGAGCTGCATCCGACTCCTCCTCATCATCTCTATCATCCTCCTCGTCGTCCTCCTCATCATCCTCATCCTCATCCACATCATCAGCTGCATCCTCCTCGTCACTGGGCTGATCGCCTGTAAGTGGATCAGGATCTCCCGTCTCCTCATGACCCTCTCCCTCATCTGACTCCTCTGATCTGGATCCCTCATCCTCGTCTCGGTCTCCATGTCTCCATGGGCCTGGATAGCCTGTCGGATGATCTGGTGGAAAGATAGGACCTGGATATGATCTCATGAACCATGAAACATATCTACGCTATGCTCCAGGCTCTGCAGAATAATCAGTGACTACATCCTGATCTGATCCCTCCAAGTCTGTCGTCTCGATATCATCCACCGTCGGTCTCGCTACTGCTCTAGGTCTGGGAAGTACCCGTGAGTGTCGAGTATAGATGGGCACATCGGCTGGAACACACTGCTCTAGTCCGAACTGCCTCCGTACTCGGTCGAAGTAGAAGGGGACTATGATATGTGCATATCATCCTCGTAGTAGGCGGTTCCTCTGTAAACATGCTAACTGTCTCTCCATACCATCCCATCTGTGCATCAGTAGGTAAGGTCTCCACACTATCACCTCGGATGTCAGTCTGTCAATAGTCACTCTCCAATACAACAAATCCCCAAATCTCCACTCGCTGGTCAGTGGATAAGCGAACACCCTAGGTCGCTCGCTCGCTATACTCAGTGGATAGCCGACAGGCCTGGTGCATGTGAAGTGCTCTAAGATCCACACCTGCAGAAGTGTGCATGTCATCAAACTACAACCCTGTCCGAATACATACTCCTCAAGGTCATGATAGAGGTGTGCAAGCATACTCCGACCCCATGCATAAACTCTCCTATGTCTCTCCATCCCTCTGATACACCATGTGAGGCCCCCATGCATGTGTGTCCCTCGCCCATTAGGGCAGACGGCTAGTGCTATGATGGCTATCATGAGGCGTCTCAGAAGTGGTATCTCTCCTGTAGGATGTAAGAGCCAGCTGACCATGATACGACCTCTCGTCTCGCTCAGCATGACTCTCCCTATGCAGTACATCTGCTCCCTCTGATGATCCTCTACTACCCGATCAGTCGCATATGTGACTGTCACTCCTCTGATAGGAAGACGCAGTATATGGTACACATCCTCGAGTGTGACCATCAGCTCTCCTACCGGAAGGTGAAAGGTACAGGTGTCAGGATCCCATCTCTCCATCAGTGCCATCAGCATCGCAGGATGAAATCGAATGGCCAGCATAAGAGTCACGTACCACAATCCTACTATCGATATGGTGTCTCTCTCTGACTGAGTCAGCCATGGAATCTGGTCTCGCAAAGTGCGAAGAATGTGTCCCGCTGTATGCTCTCTCATGTACGGGAGACCCTGCAAAACGAAAACATGACCAAAATCAGTACTCAATCATCGAAATCGCAAATGCAAACTGTTGAACATTGAATGCTTGCCTTGTAACCCCTCGCTAGGCCCTGATTGGGGACCATGGCGCCCTGTCAGGGACCAGGGCGCCCTGTCAGGGACCATGGCGCCCTGTAGGGACCATGGCGCCCCTGTCAGGGACCATGGCGCCCTGGGGGGACCAAGACGCCCCTCAGGGACTAGGGCGCCCTAGGTGGGCCCCGGTCGGCGTTCAGGGTCCGCATTCGGTCACAGAAAAGTCAAACATGTGAGAAATCAAAAGTCAAATGTTTAGTCAACTCACCTCGTCCAGTGGCTCGTCGTCGATCACGGCCTGGCGCAGGATCTCGATCCTCGTGGGACGCTCTGGTCATCGTGAAGGCATGATGATTAGGTGGGCTCCGCTGCACTGAATAGTATCCTGAAATCGGCAAAGTGACGAATACAAGTGTCACTTTTGCAGTATATACTCTAGTTTGTCTATTCTTACTTCTCGAAACCCTAATCTTTCCCCTATCATTCATCTTATCATAACTTGAGTTTGGGAGATGCGATTTTCGAGCCGTTTGTTGCGTTGGAATCGTACTTTCCTTCCTCTACTCTCGGGATGTTCCAAAAAGTGCTCTGATGAAGCCTATTTAGTGAACACCCCTCATCAACACTCTATTACACAATTTGTCGCAAGTAAACATGTTACCCTGTTTCACCTCCCTAAATAAGCAAGTCGAAACAGGGGGGGGCATATAGCTACTCACAGATTTCATCACTTTCCCTAGTAAGCATTAGGTGATTTTGTGATCTAACGTTTGTTTTGTAGGGTGCGGTTCCTAACTGTGTACTGCAGATACCGCTGGGGGCTTCGTCCGACGACTTATGGATATATCCTTTTTCAAATAATGTTTACTTTTCTGTACTTTAGCTTGCATATGCACGTAGTACTCATATGACCACTAAAGTGG
Source organism: Cryptomeria japonica (assembly GCF_030272615.1). Classification (NCBI taxonomy): domain Eukaryota; kingdom Viridiplantae; phylum Streptophyta; class Pinopsida; order Cupressales; family Cupressaceae; genus Cryptomeria; species Cryptomeria japonica. The sequence goes on along the minus strand of NC_081407.1, from coordinate 357,926,787 downwards.
GGGCTAAATGTAGCATCGTAAATTGTACGCACTCGCTAGGGTGGTACAATTTCACACCTAGTTTAGCACCCGCCTTAGCGCATTTTGCATTCTACATTGCATTTCTCCTTAAGCACTTAATTAATCAAATTAATTAGGTCTAAAGTCTTATTTCATCATTCTCTACATCATAAAGTAGGGCCCTTTCACTAAAGCGCACCCTTCGCATTTCATTTCTTCAATACATCACTTAATCAAAAACCCTAATTAAGTCCTATTTTGAACTTGGGGGCTTGGTTTCGGGGTCTAAACATCTCGAAATCACCTGTAACTTCGGGATTCTCTCTAAAATCATCATATCCGACGGCCCTGAAAATTTGGTGAAAAGTTGTCGGGACCATGGCGCCCATGCAACATGGTCCCGGACATCTTTTCTGAATTTTTGGGAGCACGATCCAATCATAAAATAAAGCTTAACCCCAAGAAATTGGTGGGATATTCAATCTCTAGGTCGGCCAAAATACGAATTTACAACCTAGGGTTTCATACATAAAAGCTCTCTTTCCTCATTTGAAGGGATCCGATTTTTGTTTCCAGGAACTTCATATGCAGCGAAAGAGCAGATCTTTGAAGACTTCAACAACACTCAACATGATTCTATCAAGCATCTATCAAATTCATTCATTCATCCAATTAGGGCTTGGAAGACATTGAAGAACAATAGGAGATTACCGACTGAAGATTGGCTTGTACTCCTCCCTTGAGGGTTGGGTATGATTTCATATTATTTTCATGTCCTTACATAAGCTTTGATATATCATTTATTCATGCTTTAGATCACATTGCATCTTGATTTAGAGCATTTACATTATCATTTACAAGCAATTAGGGTTTACTTTCTAGGTTGCTCTAGTTTGCTTTCTTGCATTTTTGGACCTTGCACACACACTAGGTCTGCACACACAATACATTTTACAAAACAACTTGGCTATTCATGGAGGTGGAAATCACCGAAGCAGGGGTTTGACTAAGGCAAAACCCTATATAGCCGCCCTTCCCCCTTTTTAGATATTATTGCAGGTTTCGGGATTCGGACGACGCCGCAGGACACAGATCCGGAAAGAGGAGACTAAGACAGAACTCTGTGTGCAATTGCAGCTCAGAAGACTGGGACAGGGGCGCTGGGCGCCCTGGTCCTGCCAGGACAGGGGCGCTGGGTGCCCTGGTCCCTGGGACAGAGGCGCTGGGCGCCCTGGTCCTCCAAACAGACAGCTTTCCGACAGTTTCCAGATAGTGTTTCAGGGTGCAAAACAGTGGTTTCCGGTGCATTTTTCAGGACAGTGGTGCCCGCGCCCCCGTCCCGAACATTTTCAGTCTGATTTTGACTCCAGGTACATATCTGCATTCTTATTTTATCCTTACATTTACAGCTGTTCATTGTTTAATCTCAATTCTGCAAACTTGTTACTAGTTCATACTTACATTTTGAGGTTAGGGTTTGAACTTGTATCATTTTAGCTTTCAATTTCAACAAGGGAATAGAAATCCTAATAGATATCCCGTGGCTCTCTCTTTCACCAAAAGAAGTAGCCAACCGTGCGATATCTCTAAGCTCTTTCGTATTCCGCAATGTGTGTCAAAAGTTAGGATTAGGGTACATTGTCCTAGTCTCGCTTTTTCCCCTACACATCTGGCCTTTTACATTATGTCGTATGAATATACATCATAGTCAGTAGATTATCGTCTAGAGTCTACCCAACTGTCGTATGAAATCAGGTAGCAACTCACATGAAAAACTATCTTTATTGTCTGTAAACTGCCAAATTGTCATCTGGGTCTGCAAACTTTGTCGTACGAATTCCTGATCTTGTCATTCAAAACTGTCAAAATTGCCCAAATCAGTCTACAATGAGCATAAAACTAGTTATCATAATTCTTAGCATAAAACAATCTCGATAGTGTACCCCTGCCATTGTGTTGCATGATTTTATCGATCATCTCTCAGCTAGTTCAATCAACTACTTATCAAACCTAAGTTAACCTGGATAACATCTTACACATGATAGATCATTCTTGAAACCAGACCAGATCTTAGTTACTTCTCTCAATCACTATGTTAAATGAACAACTAGCTTCAATTTGATCTTGACTTCTGCATCACATCTAGCTCTCGGTCCCGTTAGTTGTAAATGTCTGCTCAAACCAGAAGTTCTCGCAAGAAAGCTGAGAAAGGTAAAGGAGTATCCTTTTCATCAAATACTCGTCCCAAATAAACCTTCATCATCACAAATACCAATTTTTGATCAGCCCCTATCTCCCACCATGTCCGGAGAAAGGAAAGAAAGACAAGCTACTAAACGCGATACTTATGACAACCTCAACACCCATGCTACTTATAGTGATACCTCATAAAGAGATTCTTAAGCCTCTGAACCTATGAAATACACTAGGGTTCAAGGTATGTGTGGCATTCACAAGCTAAATTCTCCTATCACAGACACCCACTAGAGCAATTTCCCTAGAACTTAATTGGTTCACACCACAAACAACAAACAAAGAAAAAGATAATGCCTATCATGGCTCCTTGAGTCACTTGTGGACATCCCTGAGTAGCAGAGGAACATGATTTGTCACCAAATGATAAAAGATAAAGACTGACCCAAACAAAATTCAGCAACTATACTGATCTTGTGCCTTCATTCCCAGTTGTTTGTTGTGATAGTTGATAATGTCTGATATCATAAAGTTGCAAACTCCGTTTAAGATGACCTATGTGATTTCGAGTGTATCCTCTTTTGTTTAAGACAAGATAAGGATCACTTGATATGGATATGATACGATTGATAAAAAAGTTTGATCAGTTGATTGCAGATGTTTGACTGGATAGTCGTGTCCTTTGTTAACTTTGTGCAAAGTATTTACCGGATATCTACAAGGGTATTTGTTTCTTGTGAGACATTTTATTGCAATTTTTTTGATTGATTGATTTTTTTATTGTTTATGGATTTTGTGGATTGATATTTGAATGTTTTTGGTATTTTGGATTTGGATTTGATGAAACATGACTTGTCATCAATTGATAAAGATAAGACTAACTTGGACAAAATCTACCATTGATATTGATCTATGTCATTGTTTTGATCATTTGATGATTGATAGGAATGTCTAGTATGAGAGAGTGAATACCCTGTGTAAGATCAATTTGATTGGTTTTGAGTGTACCCTTCCCTGTATAAGACATGTTAACATTTGATAGAGTTGGATTGATAAATTGATTAACAAGACATGTGATCAGTTTGACTGTAGACTTTGAGAGTTTGTCTATTGTTTATTTGATTTGATGGATGGTTTATGCTTTCTTGCATTGATTTTTCAGTTTTTTGATTTTTTGATTTTTAAGGATTTTTTTTTTCAATATCTCTTTATGATTTTTAGGATTTTTTTAGGACTTTTTCAACTATGCCCCTAGTATGCAGACCTATATGACATGAGGATATGTAGAATGCATATGGATACAATAAATTTTTGACATGACATATGTTAATGCAATATGCATGATGAATATGTGTTTCCTATTCAAACAAGGATGACTGTGTTTGTTTAGCATTTCATAATACACCAATTGACTTGGAGGTACAAAAAATTTCATAGATAAGAGATCAATCGATCCTTGAAGTCCCTTGGAACATCCAAATTGACACACTTAGTGACTAGGATTTACAAATGGAGATGTGGAAAACTTCCCCATTGGTTCTTGAAACTTTGATCTTCTTTTGCCCATGTGTGTGCCAATGAGTTAATTCCTACTCTTGTGTTCACTAAAGATCCTTAGCATCCTATATGACTAGCTACATGGATTATCCTAACTTCAAAAGCATCATGAATAGAGTCTCACTGCCAACAAGCTTTTAGAGCTTCGACAAGGTTATAGACTATAATTTCTCGAATATTGCTCCATTACCAGCAGGCGTTCATAACCCTGATTGAGTTACTCACATGTTCCCATAGTCAAGCCTTTTGTCATACTTGTATACATGATATTTCAGCTATATATCATTGCTCTTTTGCCTTGAGATGAATATTTGGCATAACACTTTTTCTTTTTTTCTTGCCTTGACTTGTAAGTAATGAAACCTACTTGGGTGTGACAATTACAATGGTGCTGAAGTAGAATTTTAGATTTTTCAATAGTCATGTGATCAACTAGGTGTCTAGAATGAATTAGAGATTTTTTTAATGTGTTTGAGATATAGCAATTGATAGATTTTGGGTTAACAAGTCTCAAATAGTGAAATCACTACCCAACCATAAGTAAAGTGTCGTCAATGGGTAATGTTGAAAATGAATGACCTTAGGACCTCAAAGACTCCATGTCTAAATATCTAATAAAGGAGATGACCCTTGCTTCTCTTAAATGCAAACAAATGATAAAATTGGACAGTTGCCTTGTTTTATTCATGCCACTATATGCTAATGCAAAAATTTTGTGAATGTGATACATTTGAAAAAGGAACAATATGTGATGCAATGCTTTGAATAAAATGAGATGTGATGCGGAAAAAAAAACCTAAACTAACCCAACCCTTAGATATAATATCATTTAAGGTGAATTTTGTTCATAGGGTCAAGAAGTTATGTGTAGGTAGTTCATTGGTCTTTGTTTAAAGAGTCAGATAAAGATGTCTTTTCCAATAAGATATAAGGACTCAACTAAGTGTACATGTTCAACATCTCCAATATTGATATCCTTAGTTTTTGGATTTTGTCGATCATCAAAGGGAAATACAGCTCTGGAACCCATGAATTCAACTATAGTCTTATCATTTTCAAAAAAATCCAACTATGGTAGATTCTCTTTCCCCCAATCTATAAAGTGTGGGTGTATGAGGCAAATAGATCCCGGTTCCAAAGTTGTGACATGAGCGGGTGTTATGTTTTTTTTATTGATGCACTTGAAGAGGATGATGAAGCCAACCAGGAGTTGATCTCATTAACTTGTGTTATGTTTGTTTTTGTCACTACATTGGCATGTGATGATGACACACATACAATTGTTGACAAGTTGTTCTCTACAGTATGATCAGGATTGGTGATTTCATTGATAAGGGGTTCATAAACAACTTGTGTAGAGGGATGGGGATCATGAGGGAGACTAGGAGAAATGGTAAGTTCCTTTGAGAGGGAATCTTGTAAGTAACATGGAGGATTATGACATGGAGATGATGGGATGGAGAGATCTTGATCAGGATCTAGAGAAATAATGGGATCTTTCTTAGGACATGAAGGTGAAGGAATACTTTGATCTTGGCTTGGAAAGGGATTATTATGAAGGATGGAAGGGATGTCTTGATCTTTCTTAGGAGGTGGATGTTGGATGGGACTTGAAAGGATACTTTGATCTTGGCTTGGAAAGGGATTATTATGAAAGATGGAAGGGATGTCCTGATCTTTCTTAGGAGGTGGATGTTGGATGGGACTTGAAAGGACACTTTGTTTTGGAGACAAAAGGGTATCATTATGAATGGAATAGAAAAGAGCAAGGGGGTCATCATAAGATTCTTGGTCGGTGGGATCTTGATCAAAAATTGGGTAGGATGGAAGGGTTTTTTCTTGATCTTTATTTGTTTTAGAACTCATTTCTTCTGATTTAGGATCATCCTCTTGACAAAGGGAAGGAGTTTGGATATGCATGGGAGATTCTTGGAATGTTTCAACACATTGGCTTGATGAGAAAATATTTTGAATGGAATCTCTATGATAGGAGTATATGATGGCATTGGATATTGAATTTCTAAAGCATGGAAGGAACTAGCATCATGACTTGGATTAGATTGGATTTGTATTATGGATATCCCTTGGGAGGTTGCATTATTGGATAGAGATGGTGTGGAATACTCTTGTGTGACTTTAGGGTATGAGGAAATGGTAGAAGATATGGAGGCTACTTGAGGTGCAAAGTCTTGATGGGAAGAACCATTGCTATACATGGGCAAATGATCTTGTTGCATGATAGGTGACACATTGACCATGTTCAATTGATGTCCAAAGGGTGACATGTTTGTAAATACACTTGCATTAATTTGGGGAACCCTTGGTGGTGTATTTGAAGACATAGGAGGATATTCACAGACATGTGATGTGACTGAAGGGAAAATTGATTGTGTAATTATGTGTGACTTTGGTAGTGGTTGACTTGTTTGCACAATTTGTGGTGCTAAGAGTTGTGTTGTTTGTTGTATTGGTTGTTGGACTTGCATTTTTGGATGTGTTTGTTGTTGATATTGGTTTCTCATGTTTATTTGTGTGAGAATATCTGGTATGTCTAATTTCATAATAAGAGCTCACACATCAACTAGCTCTAAGTTCATATTGGGATGTTCAAATTTTTGAAATAGTTTGAGCATCTGGGATCTACTCTCTTCAATTTTTTTAACATTTTGTTACAAGATCTCTATTTCTCGAGCTTGTTTCTCTTCAAGTGATGGAGAAATAGGTATGACACTTGTTTGTTCTTGATAAGTTTGATGCACGTTTTGGGACATGTATATGTTGGATTGAGATGATTGATTGTTTGGTTGCAATGACATGGTCCCGTGAAAGTTGGAAGTTTGATAAGCGTAATGTTGTCTCCTATAAGTTTGAGAGATTGTTTCAACCACTGTACTATATGCCATTTTTTTTGGATTTTTAAAATTTAGGGATGAACTGCAATGCAACTAAGGGATGAAAGTGCAACCCTATTTTTTTTGGATTTTGAGAATTTTGAAAATGGACAAATGCAACTGAGGATGACAAATGCAACCTATGTTTTTAATTTTTTTTTGACAAATTGGACAAATGCAACTGAGGATGACAAATGCAACTGAGGATGATAATGCAACCTATGGACTTGGACTAAGGAACAATCTAATTTTGAAGATAATGCAAAATGAAGATAATGATTTGACCCTATGTCTTATGAGGACGAAGACTATGAAAGGACTAAAATGAGGACTATGCAAGGAATTATGCAAAGATTATGATGACTATGCAAGGACTTATGTGAGGATTATGATGATTGTGCAAGGACTTCTGCAAAGATTATGATGACTATGTAAGGACTTATGTTGGGACTATGATGACTATGCAAGGAGTTATGTGAAGATTATGATGAATATGCAAGGAGTTATGTGAAGATTATGATGAATATGCAAGGAGTTATGTGAATATTTATGCAAAGACTATGCAAGGACTTATGCAAGGACTGATCTAAATAAGGATGATAATGAGGACTATGTAAGGACTAATGCAAAGCCTAAGGACATAAATGAGTACTATAATTTGGATGATAATGAGGACTATGAAAAGTAAGGACATAAATGGGGACTATAATGAGGACCATAATGAAGACTATGCAAGGAATTATGCAAAGCCTAAGGACATAAATGAGGACTATAATGGGGGTGATAATGAGGAAAATGCAAACCCGAAGGACTCTAAAAAAACCTATGGTCACAAGTATGCAAAATTTTGGACTTTGTTGGACTATCTGATGTTTCAAGATAGACTTTGTTTCAAGTAACTCTATTTGTAGGACAAGTCTATTGTTTTTCAAATTTAAGAACATTGTTTGAAGATAGGTATAGCTAACTAAACTATGTTAGATATTTGGTTAATCTCAAAGACACTAAGAGGGGGGGTGAATCAGTGTCTAACCGGTAGCTGAAAGATTTAAACTTATTTGCAACATTACAACTGAAATTAATATACTAGTAAAAAAATAATAATGTAGTAAAGAGAAACAAAAGAATCAACATCACTACACACCATAACACATATATTTTGGGTGAGGAAACCTGGTAGGGGAAAAACCTCAGTGGGATTTGTGACCCACAATATTTACTCATTGACCAATATGAATAAATATTACTTAGTACAATAGGGGTCTGCACATGCAAGAAGGCCAACTGCCTAGAGCTCAATGCACAACAACAAAAATGGAGTCCCACTGACTACACAATTGGATGGTTAAATCCAATAACAATGTACTACTTCAAAATAGCATCTGCAATGCTTGATTCAGTACCAGTTTAAGCTCTACCTGATACCTCTACCAAAACCTTGCTGGTAAATGATTTTGTTTACATAGAATAGTCTTCTCTTTGCTCTGCTTCTTATTCGCTCTCAAAATAAATACATCAAAGTGCATATACAACTATCTGGTTTCATATCCCTATCTTATCACATATACCACTTACACACACACACATACCTACATACCTTTCTTACATACCGAATGACCTACAAGATCTCAAACATATATGAGTCTTTACAATACATCATGTAGGCCATACAAATATAATTTACATTACAATATATTTCACATAAACAATATTATTGCCAAGTCAGCTTTGGATGTCGGTGCCGGTGTGAATAAAACTTGTTGTATCTGTCAATGCCGTTATAACCTATGAAACCTTGTTGAACCTTGTTGCCACTTAGTTGCCATTGTGTTTCCACTATTGCCATCAATGACAACATCTACCATTCTCATCTGAGTGTATAATGCCAACAAACTATGTTCTGACAAACTGAGAATTTAGAGATATGCAAGGTAGGGCTTGAAATAGCCCAAATACTGACTCAATACTGGTTTGGTACAATGATACACATAAAAGCAAAAAAGATAATCTTAGGTTGGAAGGTGGACACCATTCAATGAGGCCCCTGCAGCAAAATACCGAAACAAGAGGAATAGATAGAGTCTGGCAGCACTGGCTCCACTCCACTGCACACACTTCTTGGGCATGCCAGTCTCTCTTACCCCAAAGATCTGAATATCTTATCACCGAGGGATTTTTGTTCATAATTCAAGGTACATGAGGGGTATCTATGGGGTACAATCCACACTCCCAGAATCAATGAATGTAGGATTTGGGCTACTAAGTTGGTTCTTATTATAAATTTTGAGGGGTCCCAATCCAATGACGGATTCTCAGAGAAAGCCACTTAAGAATTTAGTTAAGCCTATTGGTGCAGGGAAGGTTCCCACATATGTCAAATTCACTCAACACTTTAGCCGCCTGACCAGTATATTTATATAGCAGCTTGAAAAACCCGCTCAAGAGTACGCTGGGAGAGATGATATCCCCAACACATCCCAATTCGAAGTACCTCTATGGGGTCATGAAATACCCAGTCAAAGATACCCCTCACTACTAAAATGAAAAATTTGGGTGTTGTTATCACCTTCTCCCTTTGTCCCAAGACCCCGAAGGCAGGTGGAAAGGTAGTTGATGCAACAGTAGGTCCACCCGAAACACGATAAAAAGTTTTTTCCCTTAAATAAAATGAAGTGTGAGTTATTCTATTGAGAAGCCTTATTCACGTTCATTTTAAAACCCAAACTTAGGTGTGAGATATGCATGTGCATGTCAATTTTAAAACACCAAACTGAAATGTGATAACATGCATGTCAATTTTAACCAACTTTATTTTAAGCCCAAAAATGAAGTGTGAAAGCATGCATGTCCATTTTAACCAGATTTATTTTAAGAACCAAACTGAAGTTTGAAAGTATGAGTGTTTATGATTCATTAACAATCTAATCCTCTCTATAAATTTGCCACATGCTGTAGATAGATAATCAGTAACCCACAAAAATCCATAGAAAATAGAAGCTTAACAATTAAAAAAAATGAATGCGTAATGATACTTGAGAGATTGTGTGATTCTGTATGACCAATTGCATAATTCTGATAGAGAAAATGCATGATACTGACAAAACAATTGTGTTTTTCTATCTGGGCGAATGCATGATACACAAACAAACCAAACAAAAATTAAAAAAAAAAAGATAATTTTGATCTGGAACCTGCAAAATAGATTGTGATGATCTCTCATCATCCACTCTATGTTAAGAAAATCGTATTTTACTCTATACGAGAGAACTGGGTTGTTGTATCTATCAATGGCTGGTTGGTCCTCTAGATCTCATTTCTTCTTTTTTGCCTTTAGGATTTGCTGATAGCGTCTATCTTGTCTTCTTTGTCCCTTCATCCTCCTTGCACCTAAAATCCTAAATTGTACCTTATGCGCCATAAGATGTCATAATTAAAGCATATTCAGATTTAACAAATTTACTACAGAATCAAGATAGAATAGAGTGTAGCTAATGAGGAAAATAAGAAAGACAAAATACATAAACAAGCCAACGAATGTGTAACAGGATTTGATCGATTGCGTAACAAGATCTAGATGATTGTGTGATGGGTTCTACAGGAATGTGTGACCCTGTATGCTTGATTGCATGATCCTATCTATGTGATTGTGTAAACACAATTGCATGATTCTGAATCTGTTATGCAATCCGTACAAACCTGCAAAAAAAATAAAAATTTCATACGATCTGTAAAATCACACAAAAAATAGAGAAGGTTAAATTGTTGTTAGTTCACATTGGGTTCACCAAAATGTCATACACTAAAATTCATAATGTAATCAATCAGAAATCAGAGGGAAATCATGAATCCCTATCCTAATAGAATTCAAACAAAAACTCAATGAAATATAGATGCATATAGAATAATTCTAAACAATTTAGAACTCTCTATTGTGCATCATGGCTTCCATTTCTCTTATCTTCTTTGTTGTATGGTGGCTCTTAGATATCACGCTGACAACTTGCAAATGACACAAAGATTCAAAGTTCGTGATTGTTGAAAAATGGAGATTGAATGCTCAATTTATAGATTGTTGGAGAGGATTGAATGAAAGGTGGAACCAGGCCTAGAATTTGATAGGCTAAATGGTCATTTTTTCACTTTTGAACCGTATTTGACATCTTCAAAAATTAGTAGAACGTATGGATTGACATCTATTTTTTTTCTAAAACCGTATAGATGACACTTCAAATTATGAATAAACAGTAAAATAATATAGTAGGTAATATATATCATAGAATATTATAACCTATAATATTGATATATATCAATTTAGAATGTTTATTATAAAAATACAAATTTATTTAGAATATTTTGAAATGGAAGGTTGTAGTTGTTTCTAATTTTATAATATTTAAATATGATTTTTTAGAATAGTTCTATTTTTTTCATATGAATTTAGAAACTTGTCATAATTGAAATGAATTTAGAAACTTAGTCAATTTATTTTTTTAAATATATTTAATAAGATTATTATAGAAACTTGTCATAATATATATAATTTTAAAATTTTAATGTTTATTGTTACTAAATTAGTAATTATTAGTTGATTTCCATTTAATGTTAATATACAATATATATTAGTGTATTAATTTAGAAACTTATTTAGTAAATTAAAGACTTTTGCATTTATTACTAATTTATCATTATTTTCTCATTAAGACAATGATTTTCATTTCTTCCTAAGAAAGATGTGCATTGGTGTGGCTTCAACCTTCTACTTTTATATTTTTTGACAGTTAACATTTTCTACTTGATATATTTTTTGATAGTTAACATTTTCTACTTGTTATATTTTTTGACAGTTAACATTTTTCTTAAAATGTCAAATGAAAGGCATTAAAATGACTAAACTGTCATAAAAAATTCATATGACAGGTAGGGGTGACAGTCAAATTCCAAGCCTAGGTGGAACAGATTGATCAAGAGGTGGAACTCAGGTGAGCTCACATGTTGATTGATAGTTGAACTGTTGATTTGGAGGTGGAACTCAATAGATTGAATAGATAAAATGAGTTAAGTGATTGAGAAAAAAACTGATTGAAAGATGAAAATGGGTGATTGTAGGAAATAGTTAATTGATTGAAAGCTGATTGAGAGCTTTATTTAGAAAAAGCTAACTAAAAGATAGAAATATGAATGAAGAGATAATTGAAGAAATGATGTAATTAATCAATCAATTGAAAAGATCAATTAAAATAGATGGAATAGTTAACTAATTGAAAGCTTTTTGAGAGATTTTTGGAAAAAAAGCAAAGTAGAAGATAGAAATGGAGATTGGAAAGATAATGATTTAATTAATTAATTAATTTAGCATGTGCTTGCACTTTGACTTTGATTTTCAATTTAATCTTTGCAAGATATTTAATTCAGATATTGAATTTATTTTAAATTCAATTTGTTATCTGAATATATTTATAACTTGACTTTTATTTTCAATTTGATTTTTTAGATCATGCACATGTTTTTGAAATTAGGAGAAATTAGAAGAAAATGAAATTAGTTAATTAAATAATCTAAAAAAACTATTTAATTATTTAGAAATTTAATTTAATTAATAATAAAGATTATTTAAATTAAAGGATTAAAATCATAATTAATTAAATAATTAATATTTAAAAAGGGTTGATGATTAATTGAATATAGATAGAAAATGAAAATAAATTTATTTAAATAATAAAGATTATTTAAATTGAAGGATTAATAATCATAATTAATTAAATAATCAATATTTTTATTTTTTTCAATAAAAGTGGCATAGCCACTAAACTTTATTATTTTTATTTCTAGATAATTTATTAAATAATCAATATTTAATTAACATTAGAAAATGGTTTAAATGATTAAACAATTATATAATTAAAATTGAAATAATTAGTAAGATGACAAAAAAATATGAAATTAGAAGAATAAAATTAATTAACTTAATTAAATAATCAAAGTATTATTTAATCAATTAGACGAATAGTTAGTACATGATCAATGAGACATTTTTAGGTGTCTACAAAGATATGTCAGTTTTCTTCAAGGTGTCTAGAAAGAGTTCGTAGGAAACCTTAAAAGCCTAAATTTTAGAAGAGATGTTATTATGTTGCTGATGAAGGTGTGCCAGATGATAAATATGATAAAGGAAATACATGTGATAATGAATGGGTGTTTATCCAACACTATCAAGGAAGATGATCCAATGCCTATTGATTCTGCTAGTTGCATGAATGTGGAAAGAGCTTTAGCTACACAAGTTGAAGAGAAAGATGAATGGGTGATTGACAACAGATTCTCTCACCATATGATAGGTGATAAGAGTATGTTTGTGAGTTTGGAAAAGTATGAAGGTGGAGTTGTGAAGTTTGGTGATGATAAAGATGGTATAAACATAATATTTTGAGTGTTGGATAAATGGTTGACAAGGGATATGATTTTCAATTCATGAATGGCAAGTGTAGAATCTTGGGTAGCTTCAAAATTGAGATTGCATCTGGTACAAAGACCAAAGGTAATATTTTTCACTTAAACAGTGCCAGTAAAAGATGTTTGATTTCTTAGGTTGATGAAAGTTGGTTGTGGTATAGAAGAATGTGTCATGTGAATTTTGATAACATTGTTAAGATAAGTTCTACTTAGGCTATGATAGATCTTCCTAAGTTGATGTAACCTACTAACCCTATGTGTAAGAAATGTCAGTTAGGGAAACAAACCAGAGTCACTTTCAATAGTAAGAAGCATTTTTCAAATAGATTATTGGATCTTGTGCATACTAATCTTTTTGTGGTCCTTCTAGAGTTAAAAGCTTGCAAGGAGATAGATATTTCATGTTGATAATTGATGACTATTCTAGGATGATGTTGTTACAAGCTAGGGTTGTCGTTGCACCAATATATTGACCTATTAATGCTCGATACAACCACTATACTTATAGAATCCACATGAGTTTGTTAAACCACATCATGCATCCCCATGAGGGATGTTGGCCCACTACCAACAATCCCTCTCCCAACACCACTCGCTGTATTTTGCATGATTCGAACCTGTGACCAAGCTCTAATACCACTTGTTACAAGCTAAGGTTGTTGTTGCACCAAAAGATTGACCTGTCAATGTTTGATACAACCACTAGACTTATAGAATCCACAGAAGGTTGTTAAACTATGTCGCAAATCCCCGTGAGGGATGTTGGCCCACTGCCAACATATGTGGGTTACTTTCTTGAGGGAAAAGTTTGAAGATCTATATAAATTCAAGATTTTCAAGGGTATGGCTGAGATTGAGATAGGTTTGAAGCCAAAGTGTCTGAGATCTGATAGAGGTGGTGAATTCACTGTCGGTGAGTTCAATGCATTTTGTGAAGAACATGGGATAAGAAGACAATTGTTTGCTCTGAGAACCCCTCAGCAAAATAGAGTTGTTGAAAGGAAGAACATAAACATTCAAGAAACTGCTAGCACAATGATGTTGGAAGGAAATGTTCCACATGTTTATTGGAGAGAAGTTGTGAGTATGACTATGTACACTCTTAACTAGGTGCATATCAAAGGTGATAGTGATAGGACTCCTTATGAATTATGGTTTTTTCAGTGCTCCTATTGTTAAATATTTTAGAGTTTTTGAAATTGAATGTTATATCAAGAAGGATGAAGATCTAGGAAAATTTGATTCTAGATGTGATGAAGGAATATTTCTTGGTTATTCTACTAAAAGAAATGTCTATTGATATTATAATAAAAGATTGAGGAAGATAGTTGTGAGTGCAAATGTCAGGGTTGATGAAAGAAATGAGAGACAATATAGATCTTGTGGATATGATTCAGATGATTAGAATGACAATACAAACAAAGGGAAACAACCTTAAACCCAAAATCAAGTTCAGATCATTCTAGTCAACCCAGTAACTCAAGAAGAAGGAACTAGTGAAAGTGTTGAAGAAAGAACACAAGAGTCTCAAATTCAAGAAATTCCTAAGACTCCCAGGTATGTAAGATTGAACCATTTTGAAAATCAGATTATAGGAGATAAAAATAAAGGTGTTCAAACAACAAGAAGAATTGTAAAAGATCAAATTGAGTATTATTTGATTTCAAAGATTGAACCTAAAGATGTGAATGAAGCATGTAAAGATGAACATTAGGTAGAAGCAATGGAAGAAGAATTGATGTAGATTGAAAAGAATAATGCATGGATTCTTGTTCCCAGACCTAAGAACAAAAATATAATTGCCACTGATAGTAATTTGTACTTCAAGATTGATCATGATAACATTTTGATTGTTGAAATTTTTGTTGATGATATTATCTTTAGAGTGAATAACAGTTTGTGCAAAGAGTTTGCTAATGAAATGCATAATGAGTTTGAAATGTCTATGATTGGAGAGAGGAAATTCTTTTTGGGTTTACAAATCACGTAGTTAGAAATTTTTTTTTTTATATCTCAATCCAAGTATGTAAAAGAGTTATTTAAGAAGTTTGGTTTGGAAGATTCAAAGCCAGTTAGAACTCCTATGGTAAACAGATGTAAGTTGATTAAAGATGATGATTCCCCTAAAGAAAATTAGACCAGATATAGATCTATGATTGTTGGATTACTTTATTTGACTTAGACCAAACCTGATATCATGAATGCCATTTTTCTTTTTGCTAGATTTCAAGTTGATACTAAGGAATCTCATGTTGTAGTTGTCAAAACAATTTTTAGATATTTGAAGGGAAATGTTGATTTTGGTCTATGGTATCCTAAAGATAATAAGTTTCCTTTGAGTTCTTTTACTAATGTTGATTGGGCAGGAGATGTGGATGACATAAAGAGTACTAGTTTTGGTACATTTTTCTTGGGAAAAGGGTTGGTTTCATGGTTGAGAAAAAAATAGAACTCTATTTCTCTATCTATTGCAGAGGTGGATTATATTGTTGCTAATAACAATTGTACTCAAGTGGTATGGATGAAGAAGATGTTGAAAAAAATCATAGTAATGTATTATGAGCCTATTGCTATCTACTATGACAATTCAAGTGCAATTAATATTTCTAAGAATCTGACATTGCATTCAAAGACTAAACATATGTCAATCAAGTTTCACTTCTTGAGAGATAAGGTAAATGAGAAGGACATCAGATTGGAGTATGTACCTACAAAGGAATAGATTGCAGACATTTTCACTAAGAATTTTTTTAAGGATACTTTTGAGTATCTCAGAGGGAAGATAGGGGTGATTGCCCCTTCTAATCAAAACTAAGATGCATTGGTATGCATCAGTTTAGTGCATTTCACAGTCATATCTTGTGATTCAAAATGATGATTAGTGGTTACTACTCAGGGGGAGTAGTCACTAAGTTGGTTTTGTGGTTTGATTGAAAATATGTGCCTTTACCATTGATGTCAAAGGGGAGGAGAGTCATGTGAAAAACTATGATAAAATATAAAAAAGGGGGAGAGAGTAGTATGCAAGGTCTAAGAGAGATTCATTGATTTCTTTGTCATTGATTGTTTTTACATCATATGTTTCCATAAATTCCAAAGGGTGAGATTGTTGGAATTATGCTACAAATATGTTCTTGAGAGTTATTTGAGAGATGTGTTGTCATTGATGACAACATATTTCTCTGTTTGTGACAGTGATGTAGTGAAGTTCAATGAGTTAGTTTATTTAGCGTAGTAAGCATAATGAAGATCAGAGTTTATGGATTAAAGGGTTTGTAGAGGGTTGTCTATGGGCAATTTAGTTCAATTTTTAGAGGTCTGCATGAAGATTTGATTGAGTTATGGGTATTTGAGTTGTGGCTAGTTTTTCAATTGTTCGGTGATGACAAAGTGTCAATATTTTGATCTGCATTGCTCTACATTGTAATATCTTGATCTACAGATTTAGAGATATGTTTGGGAGGTTGGTGTGTATCCTCAATTCAAGTAATTCATGGTTTGGAGCTCCCTAAGTGATTTTTCAAGGTTGACAGTCATTGAAGTTAGTGTTCTTGAGGTTTGGTATGATGATGCTAGTGATTGTTATAATTTTTGTTGGTGTGGATGTTGCTATGGTAATTCATGATGCTTCTGGATGTTTCTAGATCATGTGCCTTTTGTGTTGGTGGTCTGCATTGATCATTGAGCTTGTAATTGATGTTTTTCTCTTATGCATTGATGTTCTTCATGTTTTTGTCCAACCAAATGCTTGTAATGTGTTGCAGATGATCGAGGTGTAATTCTTGAAGATGTAACGTGTTCAAGGTAAAATATTTAGGTCCATGCTATGTATTGACTGACATTTCTTAGTCCTCATGATATATTATATTAAGTATGATTATATTTTTGTAACTAGGTGTTGAGTGTTGAGCCAACCTTGTTGATTTCTCCAAGGTTGGTGTCATGTATTAAAAATTGTAATATCTTTGTATTTGAGCATGCTTGTGAGTGAGTTGATGAGAGTGAGTATGTATATATGTTGAATGTATATATATTTTGGAGGTAAAGAATAAGTGTGAAGAAGAAAGTTGTTTTGTGCTTCATTGAAACTGAACCAAGCATTAAGGAAATGATATTTCTCAGTTCATGATTTTTTCGATGTGATAAAAGATTGTTTGTATAGGAAATGATCCTTCTTATTGTTGTTTTGAGTAGTGATCTCTAGGCAGTGTGTTTGAATACATGTGCATTCCCCATTGTAATACTTCTAACAGAGTATTGCCTATATTGTGGGTTCATCCCCACCATGTTTTTTCCCTTGACTGGGTTTTCCATGTCAAAAATCTTGGTGTTACATGTGTTCATGATGTGTTTCTAATTTGTGCTTTCATGCTTAATTATTGGATTTGAGAATAAGTTTAAGTTGTGTGAATTTTTGAGACAATTGATTTAGCCCCCCCTCTCATTTGTCTGCCCTATTGGTATCAAAGTTATTTTCATCAATATGTATAACATTATATTCCTCTCTATAGTCTACACATAGGGATGGTGTGATTTTATCCATCACGTGTGGTGATATCATCACTACATCACACATTCCACAGTCATCGCAAATCTTGCATATGCCATAGTAGAGTGTAGGGTGACATGAGGATATGTTCAACGTAGTGAGAATAGAGATAGAGCTTGGTCAAGATGAGAGGGAGTGGCTACAACAAGAGCCTATAGAGGCTCATTTAGAGTCAACCATGTATAGGGGTATATCAAGATTGGAGAATCTTATTGAGGATTCACTCCTAATCCACTTCTATCTATTGACATGCACCCATGGGACCACCATGGCAGGGGCCAAAGGGCTCAAACAACCCCCATCCCTAGAGATGGTGATATAGAGGCCACATTTTGTGTAGTGACCCACCCTAACTCATCCTTCTCCTTGTACATTTATAGACTCTATTGATGTAGCTTAGTTTACTTTATGATAATATTTAATGGTATTATACAGTGTCCTTACTCTATTTACATTTTAGATACTTGTTATTGATGATCATAATATGATGGATTTATATTAACGGTCTCTATATGCACTTTCTATATTAGATGGATTATATGAATTATGGATTTGATAACATTATGATTATGCTAACCCTACTTCCTGATTATATGTGATGAGTTGGTGTTATGATTTGTTTGGTTATTTTGTGACTATTTTTTGTGAGTAGAGATGATGTCATATCACTCATTGCGAGCATGATATGTTGTCGTGATTCTCTACCACTTTCATATTCATTATGATATATATGTATCGTATATGTTGTGTTTAACGTTGATGTAGGTTTGCAGGTACCAAACATTGACTCCACCTGGCTTCATAGGTTCGATCATGTCTTTAAATCCCAATGGCAAGTTGTCTGAGATGGCATGAGTTCCCTTCATATACTCTAGGCTTAATTTGTCTACCTTGATTGTCAATTGCCTTGGCGTGATTCACCATGTCATCTCCAAATATAACCAGACCGCTAGATCCACTAGTTGAATCCTTTGTCAATTCATCATCAGAATGAGTCACACCTTCCTCATTAGCATAGTAGCATGACTTGTCTTTGTTTCTCCTATACTTATGCTTGTTTTGTTAATCATGATTAGGCCAAAAATATCTTCTAACTCTTTCCTCAAATCTTGAATTCCTTTTAGGACATCTAGATGCAAAATGACCTATATTATTACATGCAAAACATTTAAAAGGTGATTTTCCTTCATACTTACTTCCTGTAGGACCTTTAGGTACTCTTCTAGCAAATAAGGCTTTCCAATCACTCTTGTTGATAGATGATGTAGATGCATGAAAAGCAGGTTCAGATTTTTCAATTCTAGAAGGACCAAATTCCTCAAGCTCAAAAGCAAATAACTTCCCAACTAAGGTATCCCTATCAATGAAGGTGTTTGCAATTATTCTCAACTAATTAATTATAGTAGCCTTCATCTTATAAGCCAATGACAAAGCTCTCAATACTTTAGAAGTTATTTCATCTTCGCTCAGAGATCCACCACAATACTGAATTCCCATGACAATCTCATTAACTCTCTCCATAAAAGCAGTAATCCTTTCATCTTCTTCCATATTCGGGTTCTCATATCTCACCTGGGAACCATCAAATTTAGAAATTTTATTAGTAGGTTCACCTTCATTTAGAGTCTCCAATTTATTCCATATAGCCTTCATAGTTGATTTGTTAGATAGTCCCATAATTTTCTGATCAGAAAGTGCACACAAAAGGGCTTTTCTTGCTCTACAATCATTTTCAATATCCTTATCCAAGTCTGTCGGAGGATTATTTCCAGATGTTGGATTATGAGGTGTATAGCCATTCTTAGTGATCTCCCAAATCTCCTTGCCAAGACATCTCAGATGAGTCTCCATTTGAATCTTCCATACTCTATAATTTGTTCCATCAAGCCTAGGAATTTCTCTTCAGAAAATAGCAGCAGATGAACTTGATGAACTTACACTATTAGATGCCATAGGATCTTCCTCAATCCCTTAAGCTTCTGCAAAGAGACCATGTTCTGATACTAATTGTTAGACAACTCAAATAACCAGAGGACAACTGATTATAGAAATTTAAACATTAAATCCTTATTACCAGAATACATAAACCAAATATTAGAATAACAGATCTACCAGTTAAGCACAAATATAAACAACCATCCACAAAAAATAACACCAAGATTTGTACATGGAAAACCCGGTAAAGGGAAAAAACATGATGGGAAGCCTACCCATAGTCAAATAATACTTTTTCAATAAGTATGTGATTATAATAAGAGGGGCCTACACATGTAGGAAGGCCAATAGCCTAGAGTGCACTGCTCATCATAAAAGGAGCCTCACTAACTACAAAATAAATCTAGACTACAATCTAGAAGAAGAATGAAATGCAATAATAACATCTCCTATGCCTGAGTACAGTTTTGGTTAAGCTTAGTACCAAAGGTCTTAAACCTCTTTCACCAACCCAATTCAATCACCTATGATCAACCAAAAACCTTTGTATATGATTACAACTTTATTCACACACAGATAATCCCATAACCATAAACCCATGATCTACAAAGAGTTCTTACATCATATTTAGACCAACCCGAGACCCAAATAATTAGGTCGGCCACCTAAAAGATAATACAATAAATTCATAACTTAAACCCACAATAAAATGATCAACCAAGTCATCTTGAGACTAAAACAACATATTCCAATCAATTAGCCCAATTGATAACGCATCAGGATCATCCACCAACACGTTACATAAATCGGTCGATAACCTAGCCAAATAAGATAGCATTAGGTCTGGACCAAAATCCAACACCACTGCTCAATTGGAACATGAACAAGATAACCAATAGCATCCCAAAAGCCATCTAGAAGCTGAACCAACACCAATTATC
The DNA here is from genome assembly GCF_030272615.1 of Cryptomeria japonica. Classification (NCBI taxonomy): domain Eukaryota; kingdom Viridiplantae; phylum Streptophyta; class Pinopsida; order Cupressales; family Cupressaceae; genus Cryptomeria; species Cryptomeria japonica. Next base: position 357,906,271 of record NC_081407.1, on the reverse strand, counting down.
ACATGCATCAAAATATCTTCAACAAAGCTCTACCGATAGAATCCTTACCGGTGACCAAAAGGATTACTAGAACAAATGATAGCTCTTGATTCCTCAAATCCTGAACCAACTGATCATGATACCCATCTGAATAGTATGAATTATAGATCCAAACCAAATCCATAATCTAAAACATAGCGGAGCATACCAGATCAATATCATAAACGAACCACTCTACCAGAACTTACCAAAAGACGGTAAACAACCAAAATAGTTGGTGTTGCCATCAATGACAAAACATCAATGCAACACATAATCAATTCCTCCAATTTCCAACATAATTTTGTATTAGAGCCTCCTTGTTATTATTGTTGTTTTGAAACATGCTAGGGGGAGTGGACTTCCATGTGATGACCGAGATCATGAGAGATAGGTGGTGAGCTGATAAGCCTCTCATCTAGATCTCCAGGGTACATTAGAAGTTTTCCTTATTATAAACAAGGGGTAACATTAATAATGAATTAGATGGATTGAGTAATTAGGACTCACCTAATCAAGATAATTAATAGTTGAGCCCCAAGACTTGATCCTAGGGAGAATGTTTTAGGAAAATCTTGGGAAGGTCATTGCAGTGGCAAGTCAATCTCACTTGATTCTCTCATAGGTTGAGATGGCTCCACATGTCTATCGGGGTTATGCCTTGAAGGGTTGTGTTTTTATATTTTGGAGGATAGCATGTGATAAAGCTCCACTCCTACATGTGTCATCTGCTTGATTTTTGTTTATGCCTTGTCTATTTTTATGCCTCTAGGGGTTTCTATTTGTGGTTGCCACATGATTGGTTGTTGTGCATGTGTTGTTGTGATCCTTGATTTGTGAGCCTCTTTGGTAGTTGGTGTCAACTTAGGTCTAGAGTGTGTGTTGGGACCTTGTGTCATCTCCTAACATGGGGGTGGTTCCTTTGGTTCCACATGGTCGGGTGGTTGGTGTCTTTCTACCATTGGGATGTTCTCATTGGATTCTTATGCATGGATGTGGATTTTTCTTTGTTGTAGATGGATGTGATTAATATCATGGGTTATGTAATGTAATCATATTTTAGAAAAGGTAGAGGAGATTATGAAATAGGAGAGTTATTCTCTTGTTGGAATGATCATGTAATTATATAGTAGATGATGTTTAGGAATGGGCCTATGATTTGTAAGATGGATATTGAGACATAATTATCTTTGAAATGGAATGCATTCATGTTAATATATATGTTGTAGATTATATTGCCATGGTTCGTAAAGGGATTTGTAAGTTTTGATATCTTGGTAATGTAATAGGAATTTAAGTTCTTGTTTAAGATAGAAAAGATTGGGAAACCAGATATGGTAATTAAGATGATAAGGTAAATGTAGCTATGTAGCTTGCATTTAGTGGATATAAGTATTGAGACTCGTAGTAAGATGAAATATTTATATGTTGTATTAGGATGATCTTTGAGTATGGATGTATATGAAATATTGAGTGAATGATCTTATTGAAAGGTTGATATTCTTGATAAATGGATACTTCTAGATTGTAACAATGAATGGGTAGTTGGTAAGATAAATAGTTAACCTTAAGGAAATTGTATAGATCGTTTTAGCTAATGAGGAATGAGGTTACGAATCTAGTAGTATAATAAGACATGGGTGCATCTCAATATATTGAATATTGCTTAGTTAATGGAAATAGTGTAACTGTATCCGTTGTATGCATTTATCACTACGTTTATGTTATGATTGTTAGATGATCTTGTAGATTAAAAGTGGAAAAGAACCTATGTAAGTAGGATTGCTATATTCTAGGAATTGCAGTTAATAAATGATAATGTGTATGTGATAATGGAATTTATATTTATGGTGGTGTTAGAAAGAAACAAGAGATCATGAATAGCATTTAAAATGATTGGTTAAAGAGGAACTTTATGATTATTGCATCACACATTTAGGAATCATGCTAAAGGGATATGGTCATGATAGGATTATGGAATCAAGTGTAGGTATGAGAATGTTAGCTATAAATGGAGAATTATGTCTATGTGTTATGTAATGGATAATCAGTGTAGGTGAATTGTGATCATGTCCGTAGAAGAAATTGATAAGTATTAGGAACATTTGGATTTTGGTGATTAAAATAAATCTTAAGAAGGAAAGGTTTAATGTTGCATTAAAAAGAAAAGGACATCATATCAGGTTAAAGATAAGTAGATTGCATCCATGAAAGATAGGAACTAAGTTTATTGCATATGTGCATGAATAATGACTAAGGATGTTAAGTGTTGTAATGGAAGTGGTTAGATTGTTATTGCTTATGATGGTAGTAGGTAGTGTAATTGAGGTGCCCTAGGGAGATGGTATTAATGATTTGTTATGTTTAATTTCACTTGCGTAATTGGTTTATGAGTGTATGTGATATGTTTCATGTTCATAAAGATTATATGTTAAATCTATATTGCATAGTTCATGATATGTGTTGCATTAGATGTTACTTTTAAATTTTTTTATCTCCATTAGTATGTTGGTTTGTTTTATTTTCTCTAGGGTATTTTGGCGGGCATTACATTTTGCACCTAGTGGATGATATGTATATGTTGTATGTTAAACTTTATAGATAGATAGATAGATAGATAGATAGATAAATAGATAGATAGATAGATAGATAGATAGATAGATAGACAGATAGATAGATAGATAGATAGATCTTTTGTCTCAAATGTGTTCCTTTAATTTGCAAAATAACGTGTTATATTACTTTGATTAAAAGTAACAAATTTGGAGAATGTTGATGTATGTCTAATTTAATATTCATGTGATTGATTGCTCAATACTTCCATGATTAAATTCATACATGTAAGATTTAACTAAACAACTAAGTGGTTGACTAAATGCTACAAATAATGATGTAATGAATAATTCTAAAGTACATAGCTAATGTGATCTAATTAAGGTCTTAATTAAACACAACATGATGTAACCTAGCACAATACATAAATAAAATTATGTGATAAGAAAGCATAACAAAATTTAAATTCCTATGAAATTAAACAATGAATTAAAAACAACCAAAATTTTTGTCAAGAATGAAGCAACACATATTAAATAATGATTATCTAATACCATATGCTTTAATGAAGACATGCTAAAATATCACACAATTAAGATGAAAAGTAAAGAAGGAAAAGAAGGGAAATTTCTAAGCATAATATCTATGAAGATGAATAGCATTTATGGGTTCCTTAAGATGCATACCTTTCATATGATATTTTGTAAGCACGTGATCTGTAGACATCAGTGATGATGTATGGTCCATGCTAGTTTGGGCTAAACTTTCATTTTTCTTCTAGGAGAGTATTCACATTGCGTACCAAATCACCCATAAAAAAGGAATGTTGAATAACCTTGTCATTGTAACTTTGTTGCAAAGTCTTATGATAAGTTTGAATATACTCAAGAGCATTTATGCATTGTTCATCAATAATTTCAAGTTATTGAAGACATTGTTCTCGATAAGAATCATCATCGATTATCCCTTTAAGAGAGATTCTTAGTGAAGGAATCTCCAACTCCAAAGGCATCATTATGTCGGCACCATAAACAAGATTGTAAGGAGTAGTACCAATAGCTATGTGAACACTTGTCCAATAGGAACAAAGAACATAGGTCAACTGAGTATGCCAATCCTTACCATGCTTATTTACAATCTTATGAAGAATTTGTTCAATGATCCTATTAGAAGCTTCAACTTGACCATTTGATTGAGGATCTAGTATGGTGTAGAAAAGCTATATTGAATGTGATATTTCTCAAGGAACTTCACATCTTTGTTCTTGAATGAGGTGCCATTGTTAGAAATCAAAGTGGAAGGTATACCAAATAGAGAAATAATGTTATCTAGAAGGAATTGACAGATTACATATCAGTAGTAGTAGATTAAAGAGGAACAACTTCTACCCACTTCATAAAATAATCTATGGTAGTAAGAATGAAATTATTCCCTTGGGAAGGAGGGGAAATTTTACCATTGATATCCAAACCCCACAAGGAAAAGGGCCAATAGGCCACTTGCGACCTAAGTTCATGTGCAAGAGCATGAATCAAATTGTTATGTTGCTGACATTGATGGTACTTTTGACAAAGGCAAAGAAATATTGTTTCATAGTTTTTCAATAGTATCCCATTTAGAGAAACCTTTACACTAATGATTTACCACCAAAGTGCCCCCCGCAAGAACCTGAATGTGCCTCTTCAAGAGCAATAGGGATATTTGTTTTGTTGAGACAATGAAGAAGAAGGTCATTATAACCTCTTCTATAAAGGACATTATAAAGGATAATGTATCACGTTGTGAGCTTATAGATTCTAGCTCTAGTGTTTTTACTAGTAGAATCTAGAAAATCACCATCAATCAAATATCATGAGATATGAGAATACCATTCATCATAATATAAACCATAACAATAAGCCACATTACTATAACTATTAGAATTATCAAATGAAGAAATATTGTGAATAATGAAATGATAATCCACTTTAGGATCTTTAAGGGATGTGAGGCAAGCTGAACTTGCCATCACATCCACATGTCGATTAACCTTTCGAGGGATAGGTTCTATGGTGTAAGAAGTAAACTTCTCTAACAATGATAAGGCCAAGTTGTGATATAGTGATAATTTATTTTGTTTAGTTTGATAAGTTCTTGTAACTTGTCTTATAATAAACTAAATGAGTCACCATAGATACAAAAAAGTTGACCATTAAGAGATAAAGACACTTTTAGACAAACAATAAGGGCCTCATACTCAAAAATATTGTTATTACAAAGGATATTAAAATGATAGGATAAAGGGATTCATTTTCTTGAAGGTGGTGTTGAATTGACACTAGCTCCTGAAACAGTTTGACATTTAGACCCATCAAAGTACAACTCCAAAGTTCTATCAATATCAATAGGAAGAAAAAAGTCATCAAGAAAGGATTCTTTATTAGGTAAGGTAAGAGGAGAAGTTGAGCATCAGCTAAATGATCAGTTAAAGCTTGTCCTTTAATTTATTTTTGAGATAAACTTAAGGTCAAATTCAGCTAACATCATAACACATTTTGCTAAGCATCCTAAAAGATTGGATTTAGAAAAGAGATGTTTTAAAGGATCAAAATTGATGATAACATGAGTCTCAACATTCAAAAGATAATTTCTCAACTTTTGAGTTTCAAAAACAAGAGCAAGATGTTCCCTTTCTATCGTACTGTATCGGACCTCATAATTGAGTAAAGTGCAGCTTATATAATAAAGTGAGCATTCTTTACCATCACTCTTATGTTGTGCTAATAAAACTATGAGAGCATGAGGATAAGTGGCACTGTAAATAAGGAAAGGTTGAGTAGGAATAGAAGGTTGCAAGATAGGAGGATAATCCAAATAAGTTGTTAGATCCTCAAAATCTTGTTAACAATTTGCATTATATTTAAAGGTGGTGTAGTATCATAAATTGTACGTGGCCTTTATTAGTGTGTCCAATTTCACACTCTCCTAGCACTTATTTTAGTATTTCCCTTTCCTCTATGCATTATAGGACCTTTATTAATATAAATTAATATTTAGTTCAATATTATGGGTCTTATTCTTCTTATTACATCATCACACTCTTATTTGGGCCCTTAATTCTAGGTGTTCCCTTTATCATCTTATCCTGATTTATCCTTAATCCTATAGTAATTTCAACTCTCAAAGCATATTTCTCATATCTACACATCTTGGTTTGATCCATCAAGATAGATTTAGCATTAGAATCATGAAAGCTCACATCCCTATAAATTCAAAAAAAAAGAGTTGTCGGGACCAAAGCGCCTGGCTTTCTGGTCTCGTGCTTTTTTCCTCAAATTTTGAGAGGATGATTAGGTAGTCTTATCTTATTCAAATTTATCTCCATGCAAACATATATTAATTTTAAGTCAGCCTAATGTTGGCAATTGAAGGAATTGATTATGTGTTGCATTGATGTTTTGTCATTTATGGCAACACCAACTATTTTGGTTGTTTAACAACTTCTGGTAAGTTTCGGTAGAGTGGTTGGATTATGATACTGATTTGGTATTATCCAATATGCTTTGGCTTATAGACTTGATTTAGATCTGTCATTCATGATATTCAAATGGGTATCACAATTAGTTGGTTCGGGATTTGATGACTCGGGAGCTTTCATTTGTTCTAGTAATCCTTTTGGTCACCGGTAAGGGTTTTGTCGGCAGAGCTTCATTGAAGAAATTTTGATGCATGTGATAAGTGGTGTTGGTGTGGCTTCTAGATGGCTTTTAGGATGTTCTTGGTTATCTTGTTCATGTTCTTGTTGATTGGTGTTGTTGGATTTTGGGTCCAGACCTAATGCTATCTTATTCGGCTAGGTTATGGACCGATTTATGTAACGTGTTGGTGGATGATCCCGATGTGTTACCAGTTGGGTTTATTGATTGGATTATATTGTTTCAGTCTCAAGAAGACTTGGTTGATCATTAGATTGCGAGTTTAAGTTATGAATTTATTGTATTATCTTTTAGGTGGCCGACCTAAATGTTTAGGTCCTGGGTTGGTATAAGTGTGATGTAAGATCTCTTTGTAGATCATGGGGATTAATGGGGTTAATGGGATTATCTGTGTGTGAATAAAGTTGTAATCATATGCAAAGTTTTTTGGTCAATCATAGGTGATCAAATTGGGTTGGTGGAAGAGGTTCAAGACCTCTGATACTGAGCTTAACTGAAATTGTACTCAGGCATATGCGATGCTATTCTTGCAGTTCATTCTTTTTCTAGATTGTAGTCTGGATTTATTTTGTAGTGAACAAGGCTCTCTTTGTGATGAGCAATGCACTCTAGGTTGTTGGCCTTCATGCATGCATAAGCACCTCTTATTGTAATCACATACTTACTACAGAAGTATTATCTGACTGTGGGTAGGCTTCCCACCATGTTTTTTCCTTTACTGGGTTTTCCACATACAAATCTTAGTGTTATATTTGGTGGATGGTTGGTAAATGTTCTATAGTTTACATTTATGCTTAACTGTTATATCTTCTATTTTTTTATTTGGTTTATGTATTCGGGTAATAAGGTTTTGAAGCTTAAAGTTCTATAATCTGTTGACAACTGATTCACCCCACCCTCTCAGTTGTCCATCAGTTATCTAAGATGTCTAACAATTGGTATCAGAGCCTGGTCCTCTCTATAGAATCTTAACCACTTGAGGAAGATCCTATGGCATATAATAGTGCAAGTTCATCAAGTTCATCTGTTGTTATTTTATGGAGAGAAATTCCTAGGCTTGATGGAACAAATTACAAAGTATGGAAGATTTGGATGGAGACTCATCTGATATGTCTTAACAAGGAGATTTGGGAGATTAATGAGAATGGATATACACCTCATAATATAGCATCTAGTAATCCTCCTCCGACAGGCTTGGATAAGGACATTAAAAATTATTGTAGAGCTAGAGAAGCCCTTTTGTGTGCACTTTCTGATCAGAAAATTATGGGACTATCTGAAAAATCAATTGCAAAGGCTATATGAAACAAATTGGAGACTCTGAATGAAGGTCACCCTACTATTATCATTGCTAAAATTAATGGTTATTAGGTGAGATATGAGAACCTAAAGATGGAAGAAGATGAAAAGATTATTGCTTTTATGGACATAGTTAATGAGATTGTCATGGGAATTTAGTGTTGTGGTGGATCTCTGAGCGAAGATGAAATAGTTTATAAAGTATTGAGATCTTTTCCACAGGCTTATAAGATGAAGGATACTGCAATTAATGAGTTGAGAACAATGGAAAAAACCTTTGTTAATAGGTATAAAAGAAGTAAAAGTTAAATGGAGTCATTGTGGTAATGATAGTGATACATGGGAAAAAGCTGATTTTATTGGAGTTCAATATCCACAATTGTTTGACTAAATGTTACTTTACATGTGTTAATGATGCAGAAAATCCTCATGCTACTGAGGGCAGTAGCTGATTTACAGGGGGAGAAATGTTACGGGACTTTTTCCCATGGAAATAAATTGCAATAAATATAATTAGATAAATGTAATTATGAACATTATTATAGTTATGAAAGGGTGTGATTTTTGGTAACCACCCTGTGACATTATATAAACCCATGAATTAATAAAGAAGGATACACAGAGAGAGTGGTAAAAAATAATAGAAGAAAAAGAAATTGAAAGAAGCAAAAGCGAGAGGATAGTTAAGGTCTAGTTGTTGGGCATTGGGCGTTGGAGAAGGGGCATACAGTGTGTGTCCAACTCAGGGTACAACGTACATTCGAGAGTGTCCTGGTCAGGGCCATGTTTATTTCATGTTGTGAAGGCATGTGGGGTTCTATGTAAGAATAGTTTCCTCCTAGAGTGCTTCCTTGCCTGGAAACCCTAGGCCTATAACTAATCCTCTACGTGCGGGAAAGCAACCTCTCCATGATTTACAAATATGTATTAATCAATTTTATTTATAATCATTTCCCTAATGTTTCACCACTACAAATTATTATCTCAATGTTTTATTATTGATTATTGATTTACACTCATCTTTAATATAATTGTTCTATAAATGTTTTGAAGGTTAATTCAATATAAAATAATATAAATTTTATGAGTGATTACTTTATCATTTCCTTGAATAATTACTTTTGGTTAATTACATTAGGTTTAACTTAATATTTGATTTATTTAATCCGCTGCAAATACTTAATAAATCATAGGGGGAAAGACCATTACAAATCATCTTAACCCCTTTCATTAAATATACAAGGGTTCTCTTACAACTATATTTTACCATAAGACAATTCATTATATTTTTAAAAAATTATTATGTAGAAATCTTCAACATTCTCTATATCCTACATATTACATTCAAATTAATATTCTTATATTATTGACTAAGAAAAAGGAAACGAAATTTAGTTTACATTTAAACAATAAAATATTAATAGAAAAATAAAAAATAAAAAATTTATTCCATGTTCAATTTGTGGATCCAAAAGAATACAAAATACACGCAAAAAATTGCATCATTTTATTAAAAGTCATCATAAAGGAAATTAAATAGACTTGCATTCATAGAGATATTATTGTAATTGGAAAAAAATATTTAGTTACATTTTTGGTTCTTTGAATTTAATTCAAAAACATAAAAGATTAAAAATATAATTTCATTTTGAGGATGACCCCACAACACAATGATTAGCTATGAGCCTCATACATGGGAGGTCCTGGGTTCGAGTCTACTTGAGCCCCATGTGTCCCACACATAGGCAATTGAGAGATAAGGAGATGTATGGGTGTGGAAGATAGGATGACACAAGGAGATATAAGGGTGTTAATTCTGAACAAATATGAAGATGAGGCCCCTCAAAAATATGGTCTCATTGGTTCATAGCTCTAGTCAAAAGAAATTTGGCTTTGGCCCATTACCAAGCAAATATATATATATAAAATCATTTTAGTATTCAATATTAGTTTATTATGAGTAGAATAAATTTATTTTCACACTTTATTGTTTTAGAATAGTTAAGGACATAAAATTTTAAATATGTTCACATAGAAAATATGCTTCACACATGCATACACACACAAATGCATGCCCCTCACACATATAGAATCTAGAAGCATTCTTTGCATTAGGATAATTTGGTGTCATAACCTCAAATATATTTAGTTGTTGAACTCCAAGGATTAGTATTTGCCTCTGGGTAAAAGCATAAACCTGTGCCACACTTTAATAAAGGAACTATCCAACACAACTAAAACCGTTTAACTTCGACCACATAAAAGTGACATTTCTAAATTGAATTTTGAAATGATGTAAACTAATCAAATGTAGAAATATTAATGAAATTTATGTATGTTATTTTAAAAAAAATTTTGGAAAAAAATTGATATTTTTTTATAAATTCAAAGAAAGATTTTTCATTGCTGAAAAATGTTGAAAATCAGGGATTCTAGTCGGCGTCACAAAAAAAAAAACAATCTTTTTTTATTTTTTATTTTTTTCCAAATAGAGAACATATATATGCAGTGTTAAAAAAATAAATTTTATTTTGATGTATATTTTTCCTGTTATAATATTTTGAAGTCCAACATAGCTAAATTTGACAGTTTTCATTCGGTGTCAGCTTTTGAGTACTAAATTTATCATTAACCAAAAAAAAAAAACCCTTTTCGAGAAGATTCTCTCATCTAGTGAGAAATATATTTTTTTTAAATTTCTAATTAGCCTCTTTTTTAACTTGAAAAAACTACCAGCAATGTTTAATTAATAAAAAATATTAAAAATAATCAAAATACTAAAAAAATTATATGCCCAGATTCATGACTTTGAACTCTGCAAAAGGTTTTTTTTTTAAATTTTTGTAAAAAAAATTGTCTGATGTAAAATTAGGTAGATGTTCAATTTTGTCGAAATACAGAGTTTTGTGGCATTTTGGTGCCACATAATGTGACACCTCGGCTAGTCTGGTTGGACTAGGTTAGTTCGGCTGGACTAAGTTTGGCTGGACTACATTGGCACCAAGTCGATCCCCCACCCGACCAAGGGACAAAGTATGATTTTTTGTTGTTTTTTTTTGTCTTATTTAGAAAATCAATCGACAAGGTTATCGAAGTTAATTTGAAGTCCAATTGGACATATTTTTATTGATGACTTTCAAAAGGTATTTTTTATTGAATTTAATATTTTTTTGTTAATTTTAATTTATTAATATAAATAAAATTTTAATATTTATATTATGTGTGTAATTTGATATAACAATTTATTAAATTTGATAAAAGTGACAACATTGAGTTTTTACCCTTTTCTTCTTTTAAATAATGTTAGAAAATTTGTCTACATGTTTTTTTTTTCCTTTATAGTTTAATTAGGCTCACATCTTTATTTCATTTTGGGGTTAATTAACTTGTTTTAAGTGTCTTGTGCCTTTGGCATGCTTTGTGTTTAGATAGAACCCTAAAGATGATAACAAAAGTATTCGAACTCCCATCGTCTTCCATTGGGCGTTGGGTGTAAGAGAAATTGTTATCATCTTCTTTTTAGGTAGAAGAGCTTGCCCTCTTGAGAAGCCCATAAGGTCGGGTGAGAGGGAATGACCCAAGCAGTACTTCTTCAGTCCACTATATAAATAAATACTTTAGGTGAAAGCCGTGACAACCTGGTGATGTGTATCTACACTAATGGTTTTCTCCTAGTAGCCACACTTATGTGAGATGCGTAAAATCCTCTTGATGATTGAGAATGGGTTCTTAAATGAACCATCACTGCATGGGTAGACATTGGGTACCACTGAATTTCCCCCACTAAACATCTTAGAGTAGTGGCCCACCCTTATATTTGTCCGAACATCACGATAATTTCATTGAAAGGGGATAGTTCATTTTCCCCACAAGATACTCACCATAAGGCTTCCATGAAATGAGGCAGAAATCCTCAGCTTAGCATAATCTACTTGTAGCTTTTCGGGAAGAGGGTGATAGGGCCATCCTTCCAGTCCTGGAGGCCCCTAGTTGTCCTCTCATGAAAAATGAAAAATTAGTGAATACACCCCTCAAGGTGTCCCTACACTTGAGCTAACAAAGATTCTAGGTTGTGGGCTGAAGTTAATGTTGGCTTGATGATAATTGTAATGTATTCATCACTTGTTTTCATTGATGAAACACTCTCACACACATATATGATTACATTGACTACCAGTATAACTCCAATTGGTTTACACTACCAACTGGTATGTTTAAGGTCTATCTCTAACTGGTACTTTGTGTCAACCGGTATGTGCCTAAGAGATAACCTATGGTTACACTAAGTCGGCATCAAAATGAAGATGAAGGTGAATAAGAAGATCAAGTGGAAGATTCCAGGACAACAATTCACTAGTTTTATTTAAACTGGTATTGATTGATTCTAACCTGTATCCATTTTTGTGATGAGTAACTAGCACCGTTTGTTTGGTGGTCATTTTTGTGATGAGTTATGTTTAAATGTCTAGATACACTGCACCTAGAAAATTGTGTTCCTATGGCCGACATAAGGTTTGAATGTCTATTTAAAGACATCTTAGTGAAGCATTTTATGCGTGAAAAAAGAAGAGAGAATAGATATAGAAGAGGTGATCTATGAGAATACTTTTGCTGAAGAGCGATAAGTGTTTAGATGGAGAGTAGTGTTGAATGTACTTAGAATGATCTGATCAAGCAATTTTTGTGCTACTCAGAACAAATCAAATCTTTCTTGTTGTTTTCTAATAATTATAACATAATAAAATCCCCTAACCGGGTAAGCTCTAACAAGCTTCATTGTGCAAATCCTCTAACAAGGTGATCCATTAGTTTGGATTCTAAAATCCTCCAGCAAGGTTACTCTTAATAGGGTATAAGCTTCTAATCAAGCATGGGATCTCTAACAAGATTCGATCCTAGCAGAGCTCTTTGTAAGACCTTAACCGGTCAGTTTTCTATAACTACAGATAGTTAACTTGTGAGTTCCATCTCACTGTGGTTTTTACCTATTTGGGTTTTCCACGTATAAACACTTATGTTATGGTGGATGTTCTACTTTATGTGGATGTTGTTATTTCATTTTGGATAGCATATATTTTGTTCAGATTCTTAGTTAAGTTCATCTACCGGTTAGTGTTTAAAGTTGTGCTTGTTTTGGTGTCACTGATTCACCCCCCCTCTCAGTGCTTTTCAAGACCATTGCTTACTGCCATGAGAACATTGACCTTAGGATAAGAAAGTGTTTGATGTGTTTTCGATTGTGTTTAAAACTGTGAAAATTGGGCTGAATTTGGCCTATGAACATGCACATTGACATTATTTTTTATACTATCACTAGTTGTAATGACCATTGTGTCTTCTTGTTTGCGATGTTTGATCTGAATGGCTACAAAAAATTTATGTACATGTGTTTCTATATGTATATATGTACATGTATGCGCGCATGTGTTTGTATGCATGTATGTTATGAGTACATGTGTGTATGTGTATGTGTACATGTTGTTGGCATTATATGAACCGACATGAAGACATAATTATATTGTATGTTGTCATTGATGTCAATATGAGACATGGTGTGAACCGACACATGTGATAGGTGAAAAGAGAGAGGAACCGACATATGTATGAACTAGTTTATATGCCAAAGTGAAGTGGCATATTTGTTCAAGATGAACTGGCATGCAGTTATGGGAACCGACACATGGAAGTATTGTGTTACTACCGATTGGTAGGTAGTTTCCACTTTAGGATTTCCGGTTGGAGTATCTCAAGCCTATTTGACTCAATCGGTGATCTTTAAGTGATGAGTTAGCAATATAATGGAGAACAGATCATGCTGCCACATAAGCACTATGCACGTGAAGGATCTTGCATGAAGAAGACTATTCCTATCTACCTCAGGAATGTGCGAAGTTTGTCAAACAGTGATAACGCGTGATGGGTTATTAGCTGCCATGAAATCAGTGGAAAATGGACGATGGAGAATGTCTTGAGATTGATTCAAGATTGTTGCATTTAATGCAGTATGATTCAATGGTCAGGACTGAACCACTTGAATTGCTTAACCTAACAGGTCTAGGGTTTAAGGTTTTTGCTATCGACCTATCTATTTCCTATAAGGTCAATGTTGTGTTTCTTTCTAAGGTTGTTGGAAAAAGTTGTGAGTGTGTATCTAAGGGAAGTGATACATGATTCTTGTTAGACCAAAGGAGAGAAGAGATACCTACATAGTGAATGTGCAGAAGGAGAAGAGGAGCCAAAATGGATCTGCATTAGCATTGAGTGTTGTTAACAGATCATTGTAATTCCTATTGATCTCTGACCACTTTAGCAGTTGTGAAATACCTTAATAGGGTAGCTTTAATTGGGCTTGATGCAAAATCCCCTAATAGGATAAGCTTTAACCGGCTTGATTCAAATCCCTTAACAGGGTAACTTGAAGTTAATGAGTTCTGAGAAGCTATAGAGCTCTGGAGATCCTTTAGCTATTGAGTTCTTGAAATCCTCTAACAAGGTAACCCTATCAGGTTTAACCCTTAACTGGGTATTATAGCCATCCATTAACTAGGTGATCCCTAACAGGATCGGTTCCTAGCAGAACCTATTGTAATGTCTTTAACCAGACAAGGCTCCTAATAGAGTGGACTTTAAAAGAGTTCAAAAGAAACTTGTGGGTATTCATCCCCACTGTAGTTTTTCCTAGTTGGGTTTCCACATGAAAAATATGTGTGTCATGTGTAATGCTTCTATTTTGTGATGCTTTGTTATTACTTGTTGAGCATATGTTGGTTCTATGTTTTATGCCTGTCTATAAAACATATTGAACTAACTGTCATGAAGATCTAATGTTAGATTACCTATTTATGAATAAGGGTGAAATGATAGTGTTGCTTTGAGTTTAGTGAAAAGCTAAGTGTTCAACCGGTTAATGTTTGTATTTGACACTTTTGGCTTTACCGATTGTAGTTTGTGTTGAACCGGTATCACTGTTTATCAATCATTTGAAGTCTGTCATCAGACCAGTTTAAGATTATGTTTTTGTCTATACTGATTCACCCCCCTCCCCCCTCTCAGTACCGGTTTGGTACTAGTGGTTCATCATTGAGTTATCAATTGGTATCAGAGCAATCCAGGTCCTCTATGTTGTAAGCTTAACCGCTTGAGGAAAAGATCCTAATCAAATGATGAAGAGGGAAGGTCCAAAGTTTAACAAGGAACACTTCGGTATATGGAAAGATAGGATGCAGATATTCATCAGAAGCATGGGTGTTCAACACTGGATTTATGTTGAAAATGTATATGTTGTTCCTACCAGTACTCTCACTAATGACCAAAAGAGAGAGATACAAGAAAATGGGCAAGTCATGGAAGCCCTCATCAGTAGTCTATCTGACATTGAGTTTATTGATGTTTAGGACAAGGCAAATCCCAAAGAGGTATGGGAAGCTCTTGAAAATATCTATGGTGGTGATGAGCATGTAAAATAGGCTAAGGAAGAAAGCTTGAGAGGGAAGTTTGAAGACATGTGGATGGTTGAAGGAGAGACCATTCAGCAGTATGGAATAAGAATCAAAATGGTTGTTGGAGAAATCAAGAGTGTAGATGGCAAAATAGAAGATTCCACTATGGTAAGTAAAGTCCTGAGATCCCTATTGCCGGTTTATGCAATAAGGGTCGCTGCTATTCAGGAGCTGAGACCAATAGACAAGTCTAAAGTATCCTTGGACTCCATCATAGCCAAGTTAACAACCTATGAGCTAAATAGTTTTGATGACAGTGTTCAAAAGACTGAATCAACATTTAAAGCCTCTGCTATACCATCAAGAAAAAGAAAAGAGGCTAGCACTAGTGGGGAACCTAGTTAGAGCAGAGAAATGAATGATGAGGAGATTTTGATGGCATTTGAAGCTCTCCTTGCCAGAAAGCTTCCTAAAGGAACTAATAAATACAAAGGTAAGCTACCTTTGAAATGTTTTTCCTGTAATTGGATAGGACATATTGCTATAAACTGTCCTAATGGCGATAACAAGGACAAACCAGAAAGGTTCAGGAAATTCAAAGGAGGAAATCGAAGAAACTATTTTGTGGCAGTTGATGAAGGTGTCATAGATGAGGAATCAGAAGATGAAGAAAATGAAGACATTGTGTTTGTTGCTGTAAAGGAAGATGTGGCAGACAAGAAGGCTCTTGTCTCCTGGTTTGATAATTCCAATGAGTGGATCATTGACAGTGGCTGTTCTCACCATATGACTGGTGACCGAAGCAAATTTCTATCCTTGGAGGAGTATGATGGGGGTGTGGTTTGCTTTGGCAATGATGAACCATGCATGGTCAAAGGTAGAGGGTCCATCTCTTTCAATGGAAAGAGTAGTGTTGACAATGTGTACTAGGTTGATGGTCTCAGACACAACCTTCTAAGTGTTGCCCAGCTAAATGATAGTGGCCTCACTCTAGAATTCAAGAATGGGGTTTGTAGAATCAATGAAAAAGATGGTAAATTGGTGGCCACCGGCTTGCAGACCAAAGGTAACCTATTTCATCTAAATGCAAATGTAAGTACATGTCTTATGGCTAAGGTTGATGATAGTTGGATATGGCATAGGAGACTTTGCCATGTAAACTTTGATAACATTGTGAAGTCTAGTAAGATCAAGGCAATTAGAGGGTTGTCGGTGCTAAACAAACTGGATAATACCTTGTGCAGAGAGTGTCAATTGAGGAAAATGTATTCCTCAACCTTTAAAGGTAAATATTTCACTACTGACAACTTGCTTGATCTTGTGCATACTGATTTGTGTGGTCTTATGAAAACTAGAAGTGTGCAGGGTGATAGGTACTTCATGATCCTCACTGATGACTACTCAAGAATGATGCGGGTCACATTCTTGAAAGACAAGTCTGAAGCTTTTGAGAAATTCAAATCTTTCAAAGCATTAGTGGAGAAGGAAAGTGGTAAAAGAATCAAGTGTCTTAGAACTGATCAAGGAGGGGAATTCACTTCTAGTGAATTCAACAAGTATTGTGAAGAATTTGGCATCAAGAGATAGCTATCTGCCCCCCGGACTCCACAGTAGAATGGCCTAGCAGAGAGGAATAACCAGACTATGGTTGAAGTAGCTAGAACCATGTTGACTCAAGGAAAGGTAGCTCACACCTTTTGGAGAGAAGCGGTGAGCACTGCAGTCTACACTATGAACCAGGTACTCATCAAGAAAGGTAAGGACAAAACTCCTTATGAGTATTGGACTGGTAAGACACCTATGGTTAGCTACTTTAAGTTATTTGGTAGCAAATGTTACATCAAGAGGAGTGAATATCAGGGCAAATTTGAAGCTAAATGTGATGAGGGAATATTTCTTGGATATTTCACCAAGAGTAAAGCTTTCAAGTGCTACAACAATAGGACTCAGAGAATTATGGAAAGTATCAATATAAGAGTTGATGAATCCTCTGAGAAACTTGAGGAAACTGATAGTGAGCAAGCTGAAAATGAACTAGTTGCAACCTTCTAGGAACTGGTTGTTAGTCAACCAAGTACTAGTAACAGTGTCCCTGAACCGGTGAATGCTGATACTGATGAAGATGAGGATGAAGAGGAAAAGCAAGAAGAACCAGTTAAGACCATTCATCAGTATGTCAAGTTGAATCATGATCCTAAGTAGATCATAGGTGATAAGGATGCAGGAATCCTTACAAGAAGAAAGATCATAGAAAACTCATGTATGATCTCTGAATTTGAGCCTAAATCATTCAAAGAGGCTCATAAAGATAAAGACTGGATCAAGGCAATGGAAGAGGAACTTGACTAGATAGAGAAAAAAGGTACATGGTCCTTGGTACCCAGACCAGAGCATAAAAATGTCATTGACACCAAATGGGTGTTCAAAAACAAGTTGAATGAGGATGGCACAGTGATTAGGAATAAAGCCAGATTGGTGTGCAAAGGATATGCTCAAGAAGAAGGAGAAGACCATGGAGAAACCTTTGCTCCTGTAGCCAGATTGGAAGGAGTTTGTATGCTTCTTGCATATGCAGCTTTTAAAAGGTTCAAAGTATATCAGATGGATGTAAAATCTACATTCCTAAATGGTGTACTTGAAGAGGAGGTATATATAGAGCAACCAGATGGGTTTTCTCTATTTGAAGATAGTGATATGGTGTGTAGGCTACATAAAGCCTTATATGATCTAAAGCAAGCACCTAGGGCATGGTATGAGTGCCTACATTCCCATCTTGTGAAGATTGGATTTGAGAGAACAAGTGAAGATAGCAATATCTACCTGAAGTCTGAAGGAAATTAGATCTTGATCTGTGAGGTTTTTGTTGATGACATTATCTTTGGAGGAGATGACAAGATGAGTCATGAGTTTGCTAATGAGATGAAGAAAGAGTTTGAGATGTCACTCATAGGGGAAATTAAGTTCTTCATTGGACTGCAGATCCAGCAGATGGAAGATGGAATCTTTATCACTCAGTCCAAATATGTCAAAGAGGTATTGAAGACCTTTGGCATGGAAGATAGCAAACTGGTTGGTACACTGATGGTGACCAGTTGCAAATTGACAAAAGAGGATGATTTTTCACTAGTTGATGAGAAGGAATACCGATCAATGATTGGTAAGTTACATTATGTAGTGCATAGTAGACCGGATATTGCACATGTAGTTGGCATTACTGCAAGGTTCCAAAAGAGTCCCAGAGAATCCCACTTGATTGCAGTCAAGTGGATTCTTAGGTATCTGAAGGGAATAGTTGACTATGGATTGTGGTATCCATACAAAATGATTTCAATCTGAAAGTATTCACAGATGCTGAATGGGCAGGTAATGTAGCTGACCGGAAAAACACAACCGGTGGTACATTCTTTCTCAGTGGTAGACTGGTCTCATGGATGAGTAAAAATTAGAGTTGTATCTCTCAGTCTATAGTGGAAGTGGAGTATGTTGCAGCTTTCATGAACTGCACTCAAACAATTTGGATGAAGCATGTACTAGAAGGCTTTAAGATCTGTATCTGAACTAGTAAGTATATTCTGTGATCACACAAGTGCTATCAATATATCAAAGAATCCGGTTTTACATTCTAGAACCAAGCTTTTTGAGCTTAAGTATCATTTCTTTAGGGAAAAGGTTCAGAATAAGGAGATTGCACTCGAACATGTTTCTAGTAAGGAGCAGTTAGTAGACATATTCACCAAGCCTCTCCCAAAGACAACATTTGTGCATTTGAGAGGTGAATTAGGGGTATTGCCCCTTTAGGAGGTGAACTAAAAGTAATTATTCCACATCAGTCAGGTATTGCAAAGACAAATTTTTGGTTGATTGATGTGTTGAAGGATGCTACTCCTTAGGGGGAGCAGCATGATGGAATAGAGATGCTTGTACCTCCACCTTGACATTGTTGTCAAAGGGGGAGAAGGAGTGAAGCGCAAAGATATCTGCAGCAAATGGGGGAGAAGATGTGAAGTGGAGAAGATATCTTTGTATATTGCCATCAATGCCAAAAGGGGAGATTGTTGGCATTATGTGAAATGGCATGAAGACATAATAATATTGTATGTTGTCATTGATGTCAATATGAGACATGGTGTGAACCGGCACATGTGATAGGTGAAAAGAGAGAGGAACTGACATATGTATGAACTGGTTTATATGCCAAAGTGAAGCGGCATATTTGTTCAAGATGAACCAGCATGCAGTTATGGGAACCGACACATGGAAGTATTGTGTTACTACTAGTTGGTAGGTAGTTTCCACTTCAGGATTTCTGGTTGGAGTATCTCAAGCCTGTGTGACTCAATCGGTGATCTTTATGTGATGAGTTAGCAATATAATGGAGAATAGATCGTGCTGCCACGTAAACTCTGTGTGCATGAAGGATCTTGCATGAAGAAGACTATTCCTATCTACCTCGGGAATGTGCGAAGTCTGTCAAACGGTGATAATGCGTGATGGGTTATTAGCCGCCATGAAATCAATGGAAAATGGATGATGGAGAAGGTCCTGAGATTGATTCAAGATTGTTACATTTAATGTAGTATGATTCAACGGTCAGGATTGAACCACTTGAATTGCTTAACCTAATAGGTTTAGGGTTTAGGGTTTTTGCTATCGACCTGTCTGTTTCCTATAAGGTCGATGTTGTGTTTCTTTCTAAGGTTATTGGCAAAATTTGTGAGTGTGTATCCAAGGGAAGTGATACGTGATTCTTGCTAGACCAAAGGAGAGAAGAGATACCTACATAGTGAATGTGTAGAAGGAGAAGAGGAGCCAAAATAGATCTACATTAGCATTAAGTGTTGTTAAAAGATCATTGTAATTCCTATTGATCTCTAACCACTTCAACAGTTGTGAAATCCCTAAACAGGGTAGCCTTAACTGGGCTTGATGCAAAATCCCCTAACAGGGTAAGCTTTAACCGACTTGATTCAAATCCTTTAACAGGGTAACTTGAAGTTAATGATTTCTGAGAAGCTATAGAGCTCTGAAGATCCTTTAGCTATTGAGTTCTTGAAATCCTCTAACAAGGTAACCCTATCGAGTTTAACCCTTAACCGGGTATTATAGCCATCCCTTAACCAGGTGATCCCTAACAGGATCGGTTCCTAGCAGAACCTATTGTAATGTCTTTAACCGAACAAGGCTCCTAACGGAGTGGACTTCAAAAGAATTCAAAAGCAACTTGTGGGTATTCATCCCCACTATGGTTTTTCCCAGTTGGGTTTCCACGTGAAAAATATGTGTGTCATGTGTAATGCTTCTATTTTGTGATGCTTTGTTATTACTTGTTGAGCATATGTTGGTTCTATGTTTTATGCTTGTCTATAAAACATATTGAACTAACTGTCATGAAGATCTGATGTTAGATTACTTTTTTATGCATAAGGGTGAAGTGATAGTGTTGCTTTGAGTTTAGTGAAAAGCTAAGTGTTCAACTGGTTAATGTTTGTATTTGACACTTTTGGCTTTACCAGTTGCAGTCTGTGTTGAACCGGTATCACTGTTTATCAGTCATTTGAAGTATCTATCATCAGACCGATTTAAGATTCTATTTTTGTCTGTACTGATTCACCCCCCCCCTCTCAGTACCGGTTTGGTACTAGTGGTTCATCGTTGAGTTATCATGTGTATGTGTATGTGTATGTGTATGTGTATCTATGTATATGTGTATGTGTGTGTATGTGTATATGTATGTGCACGTATGTGTGTGTATTTGTATGTATGTGTATGTGTGTGTATATGTGTGTGTGTATGTTCATGTGTTTATGTATGTGTGTATGTGTATGTGTATGTGTGTGTGTATGTGTGAGTATGTGTGAGTATATGTGTGAGTATTGTAGACACCTAAAATTGTCATGTCTAATTAAATAAATACTTTATTTATTTAATTATCTTTAGCCTAATTCTTCTATTAATTAAATAAATCCTTATTTATTTAATTAATTCATTTATCTTCTTCTAGCCTTATTTCTCATTTAAATAAATACATTTATTTATTTAAATTATCTTTTTCCTAAATTAAATAAATATCTTATTTATTTAATTTGGTCTCACTTCTTCTATTAATTAAATGAATCTTTATTTATTTAATTAATTCATTAGCCTTTTCTACCCATGACACATGGCAATCATCTCTTAATTCCTACACTACCTACCCTTTCATTATTTTATTATTTTCTTTACCTACCCTCTAATCATAGCCGACCTCTTTTACACCTCTCAATCTTATCCCTCCATTTCTTATGGTGTCTTCTATATAAGGAGATGCTTCCTTCATTATCAAACCCTCACTCACTATGCATCCTAATCAATTGACTACCCGACTACGCTTTCGAACTTGCATATGCAATCAAGCCTACTTGCAACCACATTTCCGTTCTTTGTTGAGCTCTTATGCACATAAAATCTGAGAGCAAATATATCAAGCAAGATCAATGGAGATAGGAAGAATGGAGATCCAAACCCTATTGGACATGTGATGGTATAATCTTTGTGATTTCATTTGATTTGCATTGTCTTAGGTAATCTTCATATGTTATGGTAGATCTTTGTTGTTGTTAGGCTAGGGTTTTGTGGTTGAATTCATTTAGTCTTTCAATATTGTTGTATCCATTTTCACCATAAACATTTTGGCATGCCCCATGGGACATGGATTTTTGTTAGATCAATGTTTTTTATAGATTTTTCTAACCCTATATTGCTATTTTGTAGAACAATTTGGAGAATAACCTTGTGCGGCTAGGGTTTTGGATACAAAATCAAGATCTTGGAGAGATTTGATCAGATCTCACAAACGGCTTGTAAATTTTGCACCAAATATTTTTTGCAGGTTGAAGACAGTATCAAGAGCTCTCAAAAAAAAAATTCAGATCTATTGGAGCATATTTTGATTTTTTATGAATTTTCATAAAAAATTAATTTTGAAAGAAAATGAGCGATTTTTTCAGATTTTCTTACATTTTTGGAAATCTCTCATAATTATACAGAGGATCTATTCTTTGTGATTTTAATTTTGATGCAAAATATTTCCTAAAAAATTGGATCTTTAAAAATAAGGGTTTTTCCTTATTTTGATCAAATCTCACAAACGGCTTTGAATTTTGGCATCCAATTTTTCATGCAAGTCAAAAAAAGTATCAGAAGGATTCAGTAAAAATTGCCAATTTTTTGGATCAAATTTTAATTTTATTTGAATTTTTAAGAGTTCTCATAAAAAATTAATTTTGAGAGTAAATTAATGAATTTTTCTGATTTTCTTACATTTTTGAAAATCTCTCAGAATTATACATAGGATCTATTCTTTGTGATTTTAAATTTGATGCAAAATCATTGCTAAAAAATCGGATCTTTGAAAATTAGGGTTTTGCATTATTTTACTCATATCTCACAAACTACTTGGATTTGTTGCAACAATTTTTTTATGCATGTTTGGAAGACCATGAGGACACTCTAGTAAAAATTTCAGATTTTTTTGATCGATTTTGCATTTTATATAAATTTTTTTATGATTTTTCATAAAAAATTAATTTTTGGAGCAAATTAGCAATTTTTTTGGATTTTCTTACATTTTTGGAAATCTCTTAAAATTTTACAGGCGGCATTTTTTTATGATGAATCAGATCTTTGAATTGGTGAACAAAATGCATTGTTAAAGGCCCCTATTTCACAAAGTCTTTTGGATCTAAAATTTACCTAACTTGTGTGCTTGCAGGAAGGGGTGATCATTTGAAACAATCCAAACTACTAACAAATCTTTGTTGTAGGACCTTGACAAGGATTTTCTTTTGATCTTTATTGTGTGCCTTATTTTCATACATTAGCAAACACTTCAATTGGTGCACTAAAATTGAACCATTGTCCTTTGTGTCTTGGGCAATAGGCTCTTTTTGTTTAATCTTTAGAGGGCATGTCTCCCTGTGTGGTCATTAGGACTAATAGTGAGGAGAGAACGACCCAAGTGGTAGCAAAAGAAAAGCCATCTTCTTCCAAACCACTATAAATAACTATATTCATGGTGAAAACTATGGATAACATGTGCTGATTAGTTCATACTGACACTATGTCTCCCCATAAACCCATTTGATCAAATTTATTTGATCATTTGTAGAGCTTAACCCCTACTAGCTAGGAGCCTTCTGTATTTATAGAGCTAAAAGTGCCACATGTATGGCCACACGAGCGGATGTCCTTACTAGCACCTTTTTGTTTTAGAAGACAAAATCCTTCTAGTTGTTGGGGCAGGAGGTCGGACCTCTGGTAGTGACCCACACACATACGGTTCTTAGTAGAGATACAAAGTTCACCACGGGGAGTTTTCATGGGGACTGATGCTTGGCTACCTCAAGAAGTGAGTGCTGAGGATGGAGTTAGTGGGGTCAAGCATCTAAGTATCTGCTTTGAATAGCGTAGCCTCAGGGGAAACTCCATGTGGGATCAACAACTATTGTCCTAGCCAACCATAAGAATTGTGCTTGTCTTATTTTGAACAATCAAACATTCAAGACCAAACAACAAAACATTGTGTCTTTTGTGTCTTCAAGTGTATGCAAAACAATTTTTTACATCAAACAACACACTTTTCTTTGAGTCATTTTGAGTCTAAACACTTGCAAACATTGAGTCCTCATCAACATTGTGTCATCTTGTCATGAAAAATAGTTAAAAAAAATCAGATTTGGTCACAACACAACAACTTCACAAACTAGAAAAATTTATAGTCCAACAAACAAGAGCAGTTAGTTTCAAACTTATTGAGTTTCCTAAGTTATTTCTCTAGATTTTCATCTAGCATTCAACCTGTCTTTGGGTCTCACAAAGTCCATCATTGGTTTACACCTTACATTACATTCACATTTGTCTAAACTTGAGTCAAAAGGTCACTTGCTTCTCCTCATCTTACTTTGTCAACATACTACATACAACAACACTTTGCTAAGTGGTCCCTCATCAAGGTCTATCACCTTTGGGTCTCATTTGGTCTTACTTAGAGTCAAGGTCAACTTACCTCATCAAAAGAAACTATCATCTCATTGGAAGTCACACCTACTCTACTACATACATACTTGGTCTTACACTTTTGACATTGCAAGTACACCTCAGATTCATTTACATTCCATCCAACTCTTGGTCTTCCATACTCTTTCCATTTTCATCTAGTCTCAAACATCTCGGTCAATACCTAGTTCATGGTTGAAACCCATTCCCAAAAATCTAGGAGAGAAGCTAAAGAGGCTCAAGAGTCCACAAACATGAGTGCCTATGAGTATGACAATGATGTCTTTTTTAATTCTAATCATACTACATTACCTAACATGGATGCCTATAGAAACATTCCAAATATTGAAAACAACAATGATACACACAAACAATATGGACAACATTTCAATACATTCAACAAAAGTGGAAGACTCCATTATGGATCCCCGTTTCAATCGATTGGTTGAGGAAATAATGAGGAGAGATAGACAACATTTCTTACAAGTGATGGCACAAAGTGGAGCCAAGATACCTCATGATTTTGACATGTCTCAAATAATGGAAAATTGACCTTTGCAACAAACTCACTCCAACATCGATCAAAGGAGGCCTAATAGTGGAGGCAATAGAGGACCACATCTTGTGTCTGAATCACCATCATCTTTGTTTAAAAAATCAGAGGTCCCATACACACATGGTCAAGCATATGATACTCATCTTCGCGGACCATTATGGAAGTCTTATGTGCAAAAATACACTCAAGCACATGCTAATGCTAAAGACCTACCACCAAAGCAATTGGATATCCAAAGGCATGCTCAAAATTTGGACACAAGGAAACCCCGCATCAAATTTGGGGGAAACATATTAGAACATGACATGCCTATAGAGTATGGTATACATGGACAAAGTAGATATTCCATTCCTCACCATGACTCTATACCAAGTGGTCCATATACACAACATCATTATAGACCTCCTCCATATGAACATGTGTATGATCAATATCATCCATATATGCAACATGGTCCTCCTCCACCCGGTGGTTTAGGCATGGGGTATGGTCCAACAAGTCAATCTCCACCTAAGAAAAATTTGGAGCTACAAATCAAGGACATAAATACACCGAAGCCAACATACACAATGAGAGACATATGTCCTTATCCATTTGACAAGAGCATTCCAATGCCTCCTTTTCCTACACACTTTGTGACACCTAAGTTCAATAAGTATAGAGAAAAAGGGGATCCTAAGGCACATATAAGACAATTTTTCATAGCTTGCATTGAGGTAGCAGCACAAGAGACATATTTGATGAGATTATTCCCAGAAAGCTTAGGTGATCAAGCTATGGAATGGTTCTCCCAAGTCCCACCTAGAATTAAGTCATGGGGTGACTTAGTAGAGGCATTTATCCAACATTTCTCATACAACATAGAGATAGACATATCAGTCACTACTTTGTGCAACACCAAACAAAAGGATGGAGAATCTTTTTCATCATTTTTACAAAGATGGAGGAATCTAGCCAGTAGATTCTCTTATGAAATTTCACAAAAACAAATGGTAGAAATGTTCACCCAAAATGTTAACAAAGACATTGGCTATGATCTAAGGAAAGTTTGTTTGTCCACCTTCAAGGATGTCATTGAAAAAGGCTTAGCGATAGAGAAGGTCCTAATTGAACAAGGAGTCATTAAGATATTCAAGGAAAACAAAGATGACTTTAAAGGAAAATATAAGCCAAGATTTTGGAACAAAAACAAGAACACAGTCAATGATGGTGTTGTTGATGCCAATACAGTGTGACCCAAAATCACTTTTTTGGGATCAAGCTCTACAAACAATCAAGTGAATACTCAAACAACTTCTAGATCATGAAGGAAGTACACCCCATTGGGAGAACCACTTGAGTCAGTTTTCAAGAAGCTAGTGGCAAACAAAGTAATCACAGTTCCAGATTTTCCTCCATATGAACGAAAGGTCAAACCAAATTGGTGGAATGATGATGAGTATTGCGAATTTCACAAGAGAAAGGGTCATAAGACGAGAAATTGCCATCGACTGAAGAACATCATACAAGATCTCATTGATAGAAGGTGACATTGAGATTGAAGAGCATTCATCCAAACAAGAACATGAGATGTTTAAGGAACCATTCCCAAAACATGACAAGGGAAAAGCTAAAGCCACAAATGACCAAACCAACTATACTAGAGCATCCTATAACTATGATTCAACTATCAATCACATTTCGATGGACAATTATGTCTCTACTATTATCATCAAGGACAAAACCCCTGAGAATTCTACCCAGAGACCCAAGATCATTCTGAAAGGAATTAGATCTTCTTCTGAACCTACCTCTGAATGTCATGTTACAACCCATTGAGGTAAATTCACTTTGCAAGGTGCTCCAGCCAAAAACACCACTTCCTCATCAACCAAGCCTGAGTACAATCTTGTAGAATAGTTAGGGAAGACACCTGTGTTTATCTCCATCATTGAGCTCTTACGCATATCCCCTACACATAAAGCCATTCTTGATAAAATCTTGAGAGACACTTCCATCCCTACTAATCTAAACATGGACCAATTTCAAGCCATGGTGGGATACCTTTCTGTTCCACACTCCCTTACATTCACAGAAGCTGATGACACCTTCGTAAGTCAGCCACATAATGCACCATTACACACTGAAGCCTTCATACACAAACATCAAATAAAATGAGTCCTGATAGATGGAGGAGTAGGTCTAAACATTTGTACATTGAGCACTATTAAACAATTGGGATATTCTGATAAAGCTATGAATTGTACAAACAAAATTACCATCAAGGCATATGATGATGAAGAGCGTTCATCCAAAGGCACAGTCACCTTGCCTCTCAGAGTTGGGCCAGTTACAAAGGATGTGGTTTGTCAAGTCCTAGACCTAGATCTCACATACAATATATTACTAGGATGTCCTTGGATTCATGAAATGAGGGCAGTCCCATCTACATATCATCGGTGTATCAAGTTTCCACACAATGGAGTTGAAGTGACCGTCAAAGTTGACCCAAGTCCATTCATATATTGCAACAATCTGTGACTTAGATCAAAAATAACAATCCCAGTCAATCAAGAAGTTGTTCCATCTTTAGCATATGTGGATCCAGAATCATTGAAAGCTTCTACATCAAAACAAATAGAGCTCAAATAAAAATTCAAGGTTAAAGACCTGGGATGTGGTGAGTATATCTTTTATGTTGATCAACTCCCACTATCTCCTAAGGTATTCAGTCAACATGAACAATCTATAAACAATTTGCAATGTCAAGGAATTGGGTGTGAACCACCTAGTGTTGTGGCTACTAAGTCTAAATGCAAATTTCCTCTAGTGGTGCAAGAAACTCTTGATATCAATAGTCCTAAAAGTGGTTCCAACAAAGAATCTATTGAGTGTATCGACAACCCTCTTGAGAGCTCACATAGGCTTACCATTTCATCCACTCATTCCATTTCCACTCTACTTCCAAACTTGGATCAACAAGAATCACAAAAGCATTAACTTATTGGGGATCAAAAATCAAGATTTGAAAAGAAAAATTTAAAAGTCAATAATAAAGAAAATTCATTTAGTCTAAATCAAAATCAAAAGTTATTGGACTTTGCAAAAATCAAGGTCAAGGATAAAAATCCTATGAAGAAAAAAGAGCAAGAGTTGATCTCCCCTACTATCAAAATAACTAGGGGCAAAATTTCTAAAATTTCAAGTCAAAAAGCACACTTGTTGATCCTAAGTCTCCATCATGCTATCCTACTTTTAGTTCTTTTCACAATCATAAGCCTTCATCACTCATCTACTTGTTCCATACATCCATTCCTTTCTAGCGATACATCATGGACCTTTAATGGAGCTTCCTCAAGGGACTTTGTTATCAGGGATGCCCAAAATTCTTTTAGGTGACATGCATATGGGCCTGTGTAGTCCACACACTAGTAATTTTATCTCAGTTCCTTCATCAAGGAAGATAGTCACTCGAGATACACATCATTTAGTCAATGAACATCGTAGCTACAATCATAAAGTCAAGCCTCACACATTTGAGTTGGGTGACTTAGTTCTCAGAGAAAATCCTAAAAATCAGCAAGACAAAGAGAAGAAGGGCAAGTTTGAACCAAATTGGCTTGGTCCTTACATCATCACAACAACATATGGATCTGGTGCATATCAGCTCTCAACCATAGAGGGTGAACCTTTGGAGGATCCTATCAACAACATGCACCTTTGTCGGTTTTACACATAGCTCTTCAGAGTATCCTAATTCAAAAATACAAAAAAATCATAAAACATAAAAAATCGTTACTTGGTGAAAACCTAGCAAACATGCGCCTTGTAACACAAAAAAGAAAAACTGAAAAAAAAAAGTAAATAAAAACATTTTCATCCAATGGTGAAAACCACTTCGGTGGCTCCTTGGGCAAGTACCATGGTGAACATTGGGTCACCAACACCATGCGTAGAGACATTACTTCTCCCTCCTTCAGGATTCCATTTCATCCGTCACTTTGCACACACTCACAACCTATCCATACATAATAAACTTACCCATTACCATCATGGCTTGTTATTGATCTACCCAAGATTGGTTCACCATTCATAATAATCCCTCCTTTTCACCCCCTTTCCATTCATAATAAATCAGCTCCTATCTGTAGCTAAGGAAAATCCTATGTCTAGTAATGGGTGTGGAACTAAGAAAATCACTTGTTTCGAGGGGTACAATTTCTTCTAGTTTTCTTCAGTCTATCCGCGCACAATCTGTAATAAAGCAACACTTGCATCACCAATCCGCAATAAAGTTTCATCTTCTCCATAATAAAGCATCAGTTTCATGGATTTAGTCAGTTTCAGATGAGACATAGCAGCAACAATGGGCTCCAACAAATCAAATCTTTCAACAGACTTAGACAACATTATGGTTCAATGCTATCTATCCTTTTGTGAAAGTAAACATTGTGACCACAATCAAATAAGACTTATACAAGTGACAAGAGACACTAAACTTGAGGACTACAGTGAATGTTGGTGTCGAGTCTTGGTTTTATTTTGATTTTTATCTTTTGGTGACATGTCTTTTAGCTTTTTCGGGATGTCTTTGACTAGAAAGGTGAGGATGGGGTATCGTCACCTATTTTTCTTTGTTGTCTATGAATTTTCTCTTAGTAATGCTATGACTTGTCCAAGGATATGAGGACATTGAGAGTCTAGTATGAACTGGGGCATTCCTTGTTTGAGACTATCTTATCTCCATGCAAACATGTACAATGACTTTCTGGGTCGAACATATGCCTCGATTGTCATAACCTATCTTTCCATAATAAAGCTCAATGATGATAACGCACAAGAAGCTCTTTCACTTCCATATCTTCTATCTTCCATCCCCATTTCTTGATTGACTTCCATCGCCCTTCTTGAATTCATGTCGCTTGCTATCACATGACTGAGTATAATGACACACCAAAAACATTTGCATTTCATGTAGTTGCACCTGCATTATCACATATTAAACATTTCATACATACATATAGATATCACAATCACATCACATCCTGCACACAACACATGTTAACACATTTTACATTTTCATTATGTAAATAGTTATTTGCATTATCATATTCTTCTACATTTCATACATTCACATTCACATTTGCATTTGCATAACGTATAAAACATAAAAGAACAAAAATATTGCATTTCCTCATATACATATTTACATCCATATCATTCATTAACACAAAAACATACATCACATAGGTACACATGCATATAGCTACTGCAAAGATGAATCATCTCATATATATATCAAAATCATAAGTGTCATGATACAATGATGTCAAAATATATATGGCTACACTGCCAATCCTCATGTCGCCCTATCCAGACATAGGAACCCACTAATCACTCCTCCCAATAATTCTGGTAGTGCCAATCTAGTCTATGTCATCGTGTCCCATACCATGTGTCTAGCCCTCATCTCTAGTTTTAGATCCTGAAACACTCATCTTAGGGCCTCCCTATCTCCATCTCGATCGTAAGGAACCAACTCCCCATCAATCGGTATCCTAAGAATCCTATATACATCCTCTAAGGTGACTGCTATCTCACCTATCGACAAATGAAACGTGCAAGTCTCTGAGTGCCATCTCTTAGCCAGCGCAGTCAACAATGCCATGTTCACTCGAAACTCAGGCACATACAGAATATGTCGTAGTCCCATAGCTTGAACCACTACTCTCTCCTCAACTATCAGCTCTCCTTG
Source organism: Cryptomeria japonica (assembly GCF_030272615.1). Classification (NCBI taxonomy): domain Eukaryota; kingdom Viridiplantae; phylum Streptophyta; class Pinopsida; order Cupressales; family Cupressaceae; genus Cryptomeria; species Cryptomeria japonica. The sequence continues at coordinate 357,875,944 of NC_081407.1, read as the reverse complement.
CAAGCTCTACATCGACGGGAATCTCTCCCATGACTCTAGCATAGGTAGGTACTCCTGCAGTCAAGCAAATCAACTGTGTCAGTTAAAGTGGCATTCACTGTTCATCACAAAGTGTTGTTGTTTATCCTACTGGTACTCCCTGTTCATCACAAAGTACTACATGTTTTGCACTCCCTGTTCATCACAAAGTGCTGCTCATATTTGCACTCCCTATTCATCACAAAGTGTTGCTCATATTAGTACTCCCTGTTCATCACAAAGTACTATGTCTTGGTGCTCCCCGTTCATCACAAAGTGCCTCAATCTATCTTATCCTAGGGCCTCTGCTTGAGTGTATCCTCTTGAGTAGTTTCCTAATTGGCAACGTATGTTCTATCACATAATTGTCAATCCTAGCCCTACCCAGTCTTCCCTAGAGGACCTACTTGAGTGTATCCTCTCAGCAGCTTATCCAATCGACAACGTATGTTTATCATAGAACTGTCGATTCGACCTTGCAAACATAAACATGCATTCATGATGCAGACACGCCTTGACATTTTTACCCCGCTTGACATTTTTCTAGACATACCTAATGCACATTTATTACCCTACCTAGCATGCATTTATGACAATATTTATTGTGATAAAGTACAAGGAGGTTTTACGATACCCACCGGGTCTCCTACATCTGCTGGCCTTTGAAATTGGCGAACTTGATTGAATCTATGCACCAATGCCATCGCCGTTGACTATTGCTACTCTATTCTCTCTTTGCACTCTGATCTCTTGGATGTGTGGATGACAATGAGGATGTTTTCTCCTCATGGTCTATCTTATAGACTACCCAAGCCCTAGCCCTAGCCCGAGTTAGTCTTCTTTATCCTGTGACTCTATCACTCTATCCTATCCGGTCAGTCCATTCTATCTCATCTTTCTTATCGAGAGATTGTCTGCGATCTTTCCAGACATATTCATCCAATCTCTCGAGGGGGCATATCATTCCCATCTTGGGGAAACTTTGTATCAGTTCATATTATCTTCTTTGAAACAACGCGACAAGCTGCATTGTCTCAAAGAGGGGCAAAATGTAGACACCTAAAATTGTCATTTCTAATTAAATAAATACTTTATTTATTTAATTATCTTTAGCCTAATTCTTCTATTAATTAAATAAATCCTTATTTATTTAATTAATTCATTTATCCTCTTCTAGCCTTATTTCTCATTTAAATAAATACATTTATTTATTTAAATTATCCTTTTCCTAAATTAAATAAATATCTTATTTATTTAATTTGATCCCACTTCTTCTATTAATTAAATCAATCTTTATTTATTTAATTAATTCGTTAGCCTTTTCTACCCATGACACATGTCATTCATCTCTTAATTCCTACACTACCTACCCTTTCATTATTTTATTATTTTCTTTACCTACCCTCTAATCATAGCCGACCTCTTTTACACTTCTCAATCTTATCCCTCCATTTCTTATGGTGTCTTCTATATAAGGAGATGCTTCCTTCATTATCAAACCCTCACTTACTATGCATCCTAATCAATTGACTACCCGACTACGCTTTCGAACTTGCATATGCAATCAAGCCTACTTGCAACCACAATTCCATTCTTTGTTGAGTTCTTGTGCACATAAAATCTGAGAGCAAATATATCAAGCAAGATCAATGGAGATAGGAAGAATGGAGATCCAAACCCTATTGGACATGTGATGGTCTAATCTTTGTGATTTCATTTGATTTGCATTGTCTTAGGTAATCTTCATATGTTGTTGTTAGACTAGGGTTTTGTGGTTGAATTCATTTAGTCTTTCAATATTGTTGTATCCATTTTCACCATAAACAAGTATATATGTGAGTTTATGTGTATGTGTGTGTATGTATGTATGTATGTATGTGTGTATGTGTATGTTTGTATGTATGTATGTGTCTATGTGTGATTATGTGTGTATGAGTATGTGTATGCATATATGTATGTATATCTATGTGTGTGAGTATGTGTGTAAGTATGTGTGTATGTGTTTGTAGATGCACGTATGTTTGTATATGTAGATGTATGTAATATGTGTAGATGTATGTGTGTGAGTATGTGTGTATGTGTGTGTAGATGCATGTATTCTTGTATGTGTAGATGTATGTAATATGTGTGTATGTATGTATACCATGTTGATAGTATGATGAAAGAATAAGTATCCAGTAGAATACTGAGAAGGGGGGGTGAATCAATATGCTTAAAAAATGATACAAACTCCCAAAGTCAAATTCAAGCTCACAAAGTAAACTTTCACTTATCAAGATCAATACTCAACATTAACCAACATCAACTAGTTTGACTATTATGACAACTTAACAGTAAACAACTTCAATCTTGTAAACATAAAAAATTCTTAATCATATGTCAACATATTCATGTCTCAATGCTTCCAAATATCATGCCTTATCAGAATAGTTAAGTAGTTAATCAAATCAACAAATAAGATCATAACCACAAAAACATTCACCACTTGACACAAATATTTATACATCGAAAACCCAAATAGGTAAAAACCACGGTGAGATGAGACTCAAAAGGATAGCTATCTGAACTCTTCTGAAGTTCGCTTGTTAGGAGCCAAGCCTGTTAAATATTTTACAATAAGTCCTATTAAGAACTGATTCCGGTTAAGAATCACCCAGTTAAGGGATTTACAAATATACCTCGATGAAAAGAACAATACCCTGTTAGGAGTAACCTCGCTGGAGGATTTGGGAATCCAAACTAATGGACCAACTTGTTAGAGCCTACCCGGTTAGGGGATTTCAATTTCTGTTGTAATTGTTAGAAAACAACAGGTCTTCTTGATATGTTTGAATAGCACTACATCTGCTTGATCAGATCCTTCTTAAGCTTCAATCTGCCTTTACTAGAACTATAGATCCATCCACCGGTTAGGTAACCACACACTCAACTGGTTTCTCCCAATCTTGTCAACTTTGCCAACACTTAACAAAATAATATCATCGACCTTAAATACAAATCAACTAGGTCAGTAACTTGTCTTGAGCATGATTGTCTTGAGTCTAAGTTGAAGTATCTTGTCTTCTTTGCTTGTCAAAATTTGAATTGCATCTCATTTCAAAAACAAGGCAAATTGATTCAAAACAAGGTTAAACATAAGAACATTTCATCCAACAAAGTTCAAAACACCTTCAAACATGGTTGTCAAACATTTTTCAAAATCTTGTCTCAACATTCATGTCACTTAGATTTAGGGTCATCCATTTGCATGTGTCCTCTTGCATTAGAGTAATACCATTGTCATACATTTATATTTGCATACCCTAGGTCTCTTCACCAGGTTTAGGTCATTATCATATCATATTAGGGTCATTTGCATAGTAATTGTTCCTTTGCATATAGTGTCAAAACTAGGTTTTGTCATACTTGAGTAATCCAAATCTTTGATAAACCCTAAGTCATTGTTAGGAAGTCTAGACCTTATCAAACCTTTTCTCTTTTTTTCATCAATGTCATTTGGTCAAACCTAGCTTAGTATCCAAGCATATAGGGGAGACATTGTCATTTTGTCCTTTTGTCACTTGGCCCTTTTGTCCTTTGAGGTCTAGACATCATTTCAATTTCCTAAGGGTCTCATTTTTAGATTTGCATTCCAAAAAGTTTGTCAAAATCTTGAAAAACAACAAAAACATAGATTGCATTCTTGCCATAGATTGCATTTTCATCTATTTAGTTTGCACTTAGTTGCATATCATACATCATCCTTGAAAAATTCCAAAAAAAAATATTGTATTGCATAGTGACATGTCTATTGAAACAAGGTTTCAAGCACCAATGATGCAACAAAGTTTGACATATCAACTGACAATGCAATCACAATTATATCCAACCCAACAACAAGGCAATATCGATCAAACTTTTTATGATGAAACAAGTCTCCAAATACAAAAACTAGAGGAGAAACTAGCTCAAGAAAATGAGATATTGGAACAAAGAGTGAAAAACATTGAGAAGAATAGATCACAAATGTCCAAAATGTTTTGAAAATTTCTAGGTCTAAATCCAAAGATTGAGCCAATTGATGTAAGATCTCTTCTTGAATGATCAGACATACCAGCTCTCCTCTCCCAAATATAGATGATGAAACAATTTCAAGAAAAGAGACAACATCAATTTCAACATTATGTGCCTCCACAACAAGAAAAAGAAGGTGTTTACTATCAATCAGATTTTCAACCATCACAACCAATTGTTCAACAATTTTAGCATATACAACCAATACAACCAATGGTCCAATTTCAACAATATGTCCAACCAACTATACAATGTCAACAAATAGTTCAACCAATGGTGGAATATCAACAAGTTCAATCAACATATCAATGTCAACAACCACAACCAAACATTCAAAAACAAAGGTTGCAACATGCACCAAGCCAAATTTTGAACATATCAAACCAATTTTATCAACATCTAGTTCAAAATCAAAACATGACATCAAACCAAGACCAAATTCTTGCCAAACAAGTTCAAATTCCAGATACAACCATGTCAAAACCTCGAAAGAAAGGTGGCTTTATTGCAAGGCTCTTAAGGAACCTACCAAGTGAGTTCTTTGAAGAAGATAAAGATAATACACTTATGTCTAGCAATGCCTCATCCCCCTGCAAACAAATTGACTCTCTAGTGGCATCTATCCCTACACCTTTAGAAGTTTCCCAAGAACCTTCCATGTTGTCCTCATCAAACAATACACCCAAGGATGCAATTATCCAAGAGATATCCATAATTGATTGCCACAATAATCCAATTCATGATGCACATCCTTGTCATGTTTTAGAAATACTAGGCCCAATGCCTCCATGCACTTTTCTGCCATTACCTATTTTAGAGGACCCCATTTGAAGTCCCTCTTCCTCATGTTCAAGCATTGATTCCTTGCCAGAATCCATCACAAATTTTCAAAATGCATTTCCTTCATGCCAAAACATTGATTCATTGTCCGAATCCCCCATGCATATCCAAAGTCCAACCTCATGCCAAGAGGATAATTTAGAGCATGAAGAAAAGTGTCTTAAAATAGATCAAGATCCCGAAACCTTATCATCCCATCCAATTGTTGACCAGGATCCCATTTCCCCAGACACTCATGATGATTCCCCTATTCATGGCCATCCTATCCAAAGTCCTATTGACACTCCATTCCCCAAGCAAGATCAAGATATCCCAGTTCATCTAATCCCAAATGATCCCCTTCCATTTCATGAACACAATGTCCTTTCAAATCCCATTGACATTCCACTTCCTAAACAAGATCAAGATATCCCTTCCATCCTTTCCGATGATCCCATTAAAAGTCAAGAGCAAAGCACCTTTAAAGAGGATTCCAATGATCTTCCTCCTTATCAAGATCAAATTCTTCCTTCAGATCCTCCACAAGATCCACTTGTTCCTCCATCTCCTTGTCTTAATGCTCCATATACACTCCAAGGGCGCATTTCTTTTGATGATCCCATTATTTCTCCCATTCCATCTCTTGAAGAGCCTGTCATTGAACCTAGTCTCCCTCATGATCCTAATCCCCCTCATGATTCTAATGTGTCAGTGCATAGATGGACGTGCACCCTCTCCATCTCATGTTGGTCGCAGTCTTTTGCGTCTTCAATTGCTTGTCCTTCATGCATCCGGTTTCTGATTGTCAATCTGTTTGCTCCTATCATTTTCTATCATTTTTATCGATCAATTGGCCTCTGTTCTGCATGTTTCCAGCCAATTCCTCGAGGGGGCATGCATATGTCATTATTATTGTCTGGGGAATTTTTATTACTGTTCTTTGAAACAATGCTTAAAATCGCATTGTCTCAAAGAGGGGCAAAGTGTAGACACCTAAAAATGGTCAACGCTTACAGAGTCATACTTTAACATTTGCGCATTGCCTCATTTTAGGGTTTTTGCGTTGCATTAACATTTCTCCTATGATTCGCACTTGGTCTTTATCATTTGCGAGCATTGAGTCATTCTTCTACATTCTTCATTCGTCTCGCTCTCAAATTTGGTCTTGTCGACAACACTACCCAGTCATGATTTTGATCGATCTTATCCTATCGCATCAATGTGCGTGCTCATTTTTCATCATTTTGGACATCGTCAATCCTAATTAGGGTTTAGTCCTCTTAATCATTGTCATTTTTCAATCTTGTCATCATGCGATCGATTTGTCATCGATTCTTGTCTTTTGATTGATTTGTCATCAATCTTGTCATTTTGCAATCTATTTTGTCATCGATCCTTGTCTTCTTGTCAATTTTGTCATTTTTGCGATCGATTTGTCATCGATCGTCGTCCTTCTCAATCATGTCAATTTGGATCAATTTGTCATTGTTCCTTGTCAATTGGCACATTTATCAATCAAATCATTTTATCACATTGGTCCTTTGTTAATCAAAGTCATGATCAGGTCAATTATCTTTCATCAAGACCTAATTGTCATCCTTGCATTGCTAATTCATCTTCTAGGGTTTCGTGATTTAATCATTTAACCTTGTTTGTCATTTCTCCCTTTAGGATTAATAAATTATTTATTTATCCTAAGTCTTCTCATTGCAATTAAATGTTCATTTAATTGGCTAATTATTCCTCTTTTTATGAATTAGTTAATAAATGACAAATTATTAATTAATTCACCTAATTTATCTTAATTCCTAATTTTCCTCTTTTTCTAATTTTCTAATTTTCTAATTCCTAATTTCAATTCTCTCCTATTTTTCTCCTAATTTCATGGGAATGACATTTCAATTTGTCATAATTTGTCATAATTGACAATCAATCAATTTTGACATAGAAATTTGTCATAAATTTGTCATAATTGACATTTTTGATTTACAATTTCCATTTGAATTGAATCATGCTAATTTGATCATTTCTCCAATTTGTCTATAAATTGGATGAATTTCTTCAATCAAATCCCCTAATCACATTATCGATCTAATAATCACTTGTTTGAATTACTTTGTCGAATCAATCACGCTTTGAGTATTCTTGTGCCAATGTCAATCTTACTTTCACATTAGGTTTATGCACTTGAAGGTGAGATCCACAAACAAAGGCTATTTGGAGAAGAAAGAAGGACAATGGAGTCGCATGAATGAGACATTCAGATTTGCATCTGGTTTGCTTAGTTTTTAGTTTTGAATGTTTTGCTTTTCATGTCTTTATTGAGTGTGTTAGGATTGATCATTGCAATATGCTTTTGTGATTGAGCTAGATGACTAGTACTACTTGCTTTGATGATTTCCGATTTCCTAACTATAGGTACAATCTTGACCGTTATAAATTATAACAATCTCTTCACATTCTTTAAGAAAATTCCAACCACTCCATGATCACTGCTTCATCAGACTTTGTAACGCATCATGCACTATGCATTAGATGCAATCCACTTTGCTCCTTTCCAAGATAACAAACATGCCAAATTAATCTGAACTAATCCTCATTCACTGATCACACGTATCTCCATCATTACCGCTCAACATTATATCTTAAACCAACAAACTTGATCGGTTAGGGTTTAATAGAAAACAAATGGTAGGGTTGACTGGTTACATAACATAGAAAGGTTTAACCCTTTACATCGGTTTAACTTACAAACTACCATATACCAGTTTACACCATTTTCCTTAAAGTTTAACATACTAGTTACAAGACAATAGCGATAATAACAATAACATCAACAATATCATGAATATAATTCACCAGTTCAATTGATATCAATGACAACATATCATTAATGCAATCTATATGCAAAATGCCAACAATCTCCCCCTTTGGCATTGATGGCAATACAAATATCAACACCTCTGATTGTTGTTGTGATTAGTGAATTGGAATCCTGGTTTACATTACCAAGTATTCGCCATGCTCTGTCTGTCTTCAGTCTATCGTTGGTTCACCTAATTAGACACATAATTCTTCTCCTTAATCACATAATTCTTCTCCCCCTTTGACAAAAATGCCAAATTGAAAGTAAAACTTGTAATTCCAAATTCTCATTGTGCATCAACATACTGCAACTTGATGCTCCCCCTATGGAGTACATCCACTTCCGAAAAATAATCAATCCATGTAAGATTCTACAAGTAATTCAGGGACTGATGCAATCAACATCATGCTCAACTGACTTCATGAAGAGAGACAACCCCCAACTAACTTCTAAGATACTCAAAAGTTGTCTTAGGCAGAGGTTTGGTAAATATTTCTACAAGTTGCTCCTGGGTAAAAACATGCTCTAAGATAACGTCTTTACTTTGAACTTTTCCCTCAAAAAGTGATACTTCAATTCAATGTGCTTAGTCCTTGCATGCAAAACCGAATTCTTAGAAATATTTATTGCACTTGTGTTATCACACAAAATCTTTATAGGTTATGAGATCTTCATCTTAAAAACCTTCTAAAATGTGCCTCATCCAAATAGCTTGTGTGTAATTCATGTAAGTTGCTACATACTCAACTTCAATAATAGATTGTGAAGTACAACTCTACTTTTTACTACTCCATGAAACAAGCCTTTATCCTAAAAAGAATTCTCCACTGGTAGTACTCTTCTAGTCATCAATATTTCTTGCCCAATCAGTATCAGTGTATGCCTTCAGATCAAAATTGCCTCCATATGGATACCATAACCCATAGTGAACTGTACCTTTCAGATATCTAAAAGTTCTCTTGGTTGCTATCATATGTGCTTCTTTTGGATTTTTTTGAAATCTAGCAACTATACCAACTGCATGGGCAATATCCAGTTGACTCTGAACAACATAGTGTAATTTTCCAATCATTGACCTGTATTCCTTTTCATCTATAGACTTAGATGCATCTCCCTTGGACAATTTACAACCTGTAATCTTGGGAGTTCCAACTAGTTTACAATCACTCATGCCAAAAGTTTTTAAAACCTCTTTCACATACTTAGATTAAGTAATGAAAATACCATTCTTCATCTATTGTATCTGTAAGCCTATGAAATTTTTTATTTCCCGTACTAATGACATCTTAAACTCATTCTTTATTTTATCTTCAAAACTATTGCTCATGACATAATTACCTCCAAATATAATGTCATCAACAAATACTTCACTGACCAATATTTCATCTCCTTCATACTTGAGATAAATGTTGTTCTCATCACTGTTTCTTGAAAAGCCTATCTTCATCAGATGTGTATGAAGTCATTCATACCATGCTCTGGGTGCCCACTTTAATCCATACAAATCTTTATGCAATCTGCATACCATGTCTTCCTTACCTGTCAATGCATAACCATCAGGATGCTCTATATAAACCTCTTCTTCCAATATCCCATTCAAAAATGCAGACTTAACATCCATCTGGTATACCTTGAACTTCTTATGGGCTGGAAATGCAAGTAATGTTCTAACTCCTTCCAGTCTTGCTACTAGTGCAAAAGTTTCACCATAGTCTTCTCCTTCTTCTTGTGCATAACCTTTGAAAACTAATCTTGCCTTATTGTGAACTATGACACCATCTTCATTTAACTTGTTTTTGGACACCCATTTAGCACCTATAACATTCTTGTTTACCGATAGGGGTACCAAGGTTGAAGTGTTGTTTTTCTCAACTTGATCCAATTCCTCCTCCATTGCTTTCACCCAATGATCATCACCAAATGCCTCCTTAGCACTTATAGGTTCAATGGTGGAGATCATGCAAGAGTTCTCTCTAATTTTCCTTCTAGTTAGTACTCCAACATCCTTTTCCCCAATAATCTACTCAGGATTGTGATTCAGTCTAACATATCTAGGAATAACATGATCATTTTCATTAGGTTCGGCTTCTTCATTGTCTTCTTCCTCTGAATTTATTTGTTCTGGTTGAACAAGTACATTAGGATTTGCTTTACCAGTTTCTGATTTAACATTTTTAGGTTCCAAAAGAAAAATGCAAGGATCTTCATCCTTTCTCTCTAAATTGGTTCCTTCTAAAATTTCAGGACATTCATCTACATGAACATCAATACTCTCAACAATTTTTTGTGCCTGGTTGTCGAAACGTTTGTAGGCCTTACTCTTGGTGGAATAGCCAAGAAATATGCCTTCATCACTCTTAGCTTCAAACTTGCTTATGTAATCACCTCTTTTGATAAAACATTTACTACCAAAGATCTTAAAATAGGTAACATCAAGTGATCTTCCATACCAGTACTCATAAGGTGTCTTGTCCTTACCTCTTTTCACTAGAACTCAATTCATTGTGTAGACCATTGTACTTACAATTGTAGACACTTAAAAATAATTATTTTAATTATTTTTAATTTCTCACATAATTAATTTATTAATTAATTATACAAACTCTAATTCTCCTCAATATTAATTAATTATAATTAATATTGTCACTATAGTATGTGATTGATTTATTTAATAAATCAACCCCTCTTTTTATTCTTCTAAAAATTAAATCTTCTCAAATCCTCCCCTTAGCTAATTAATTTCAATTAATTAGTTAACCTACATGATTCCTACAAATCATCTTCCTAATCCATCATTAACCTAATAAATTCTTCTAGAAACTTCCTAAACTCACTTAACCTTATTCTTCTAATTTCTGGAGAGCCATCCACATCAAGCAACCAAAGGAGCATCATTAAGGGGCGCCTTCACTTCATCAAGCTCAATATGAGGGAGAGGTAAAAGGATTGTGAGGTATATGCATATTATTCATGTTTTTATGTGTTTTTAAGTTATGTCTTTGATTTCATATGCTTCCATGTTTGATTTGAATGTTTACTAACTAATCCACCTCATTCTCCTTTTTACCATCTTTATTTTGGCACGCCCGGTGGGACTCACATCCCTGAAAACTAATATATTTGTGAGTTTTTGTGAGTTGTGAGATGCAGGTTCTGGAACAATGTGATGATAAATACTAAGAGGTGGGGGGTGAATTAGTATACCAAAAAATACTAAACTTAAACTCTTAAACAGTTTAGCAGTTAACCAGTATAACAGATTTACTAACAAACTAGTTAAGACAAATGCAAACCAAACAGCAAATAAAGTAATCACCCACAAGAGTATAATCACCATAACATGAGAGGTTTTGACGTGGAAACCCAAATTGGAAAAACCACAGTGAGCAGAAATTCACAAGTAACTATTTGCAGAATAGAAACTAGACTGGTTAAGGTTAGACCGATTAAGGTCATACAATGTTCTTTACTAGAATAGATCCTGTTAGGAATCTAGATCTCTGTTAGGAGATAAGTCTAGTTAGAGACTACCTTGTGAGAGGATTTCAGATTAATAGTTGTGAATCACCTTGTTAGAGGATTTACAAAGGCTTTGTCAGGCCTACCTAGTTAAGGGTTTCAGACTTGTCAAAGATGTGAGTAATCAACAAGTGAGTGTTCTAGATACTAGCACAGTATGCTTGGTTAGATCCATGATATCTCATTGTTAATGCACATTTAGCATTACTTCAGTCTTCAATACTTCTACACTTTGTTTCTTCACACAAACCTAATCTTCTCTTCTATTATCGCACATCCAAAAACCCTCATCCACTATTGAAACCCTATCAACTCCTAAAACCCTAGACATGATGTCCTTATAAAGGAATCTGATTTCATGTCAGTCCAATAGGATTACATTGCAAGTTCCTAGGTTCAGTGCATCTAGACACATTTGGTAACACAACACAAAATCACTACCAAAGTATCGGTGGATGATAACTGATCACAAAAATACCAGTTGGTAACTCATCACAGAGTAATACTGGTTCATACATTTTACCGATTACCAGTTGTCAACATGAAGACTGGAAAAAATGTTAACTACCGCTTTGTTCCTTCTTACCACTTTGGGATCCTCGAACTACTTGAGGTCTTCATACCGCTTTGGGTCTTCAGTTAGTTTGTGACCGATAAACACCTTCTGCAAAAACATTGATAGTCTAAAGACTATAATACATAATACCGATTGGAACAATTACTGGTTGAGCATAACTCATACATAAGGAAGTGATCATAAAACAAGTGTGTGTCCATCAATGACAATCACAACATCATCAAAATGCCAACATGCGAGAGACTACAAATCATCGCGAGTGACTCGGGTTTAGCATGATAGAAAATCTATTTCGATGCGAGTGCAGGCACATCAACGTAAGTGCAAGAGCATCAACACGACCACCCCAAAACATTTAAATTTTTTCTAGCTCATTTTTTTTTATTTTTTAAAATTTTACCCTCTATCTGTTTATTTACCACGTGCGTAGGCATTTCGACATGATTGATTTAAATAAGCGCAACCGCTTTTATAAAATTCCCACTTTGTTATTTGAATGTAAATTTTAAAAATTTTACCTACTAACCTGTCAAGTTTTTGTTTTCAAGGTTTCAGTGCGACTGCAGGTGTTTTAGCGAGAGCGCAGACATTTTGGTGTGAGCGAAGGCATTTCAATGCGAGCGATTCAGATCAACATGACATATAGGTATAAAACCCTTCTCTGTTCTATGATTAACTACCATCTTTTTTATTGGTTTTATTTACTACAGTGCATACACAGGCGCTTCAGTGCAGCTGACTGCACTTCAGGGTATGCACTATATGTGCCGTACAATAAGTACTAATTTCAATTCTTTTTAGTTTTGCAGTTTAAATCAACCGTCCAAGACTTAAAAAATTAGAAAAAACTACATTGTGCTTCTTCTTTTTAACTAGGCACCTAGATGTTAATTAAAGGGTGAATATATCATTGTTTTATGTGTTCTGAGAAAAGTGTAAAGGTAGGAGAGTATGCTCTTGTCTAGCTAGACGATTAGAAATCCAGACCCTCCAACCTTTTCTTGTTTGATTGCATGCTTACCTTTAGCGGGCCTGCCCTCCCAACTTTCTCTTTGAGAAGGTAAGAGGGGAACGACCCAAGTGAGTACACCTAGACGTGGGGTTCCCAACTCACTATAATAAATAGGCCACTGACTACGAAAGGGTCAATGGTTGGGACTATATGAGAGTTCACTCTCACATTGGGTGCTTAGTAGGATCCTAGTGATCTCAATCATGCTTGCATGACTGCTAAGTATTTGGTGTTTCATTGGGCTTTAGGCCTCAATTGTGCTTGTGCAACTGCGAAGGGTAGCTCCTAATGGGAAGACTTACTAAACTTCTTGTTCATAGTGGCCAAAAACCTTCTGGTCATTGGTGCAGGAGGTCGAACCTCCAAAGCCGCCCATATTTTTATGGTCCTTAGTAGAGACACAAAGCTCACAATGAGGAGTTTTCATGGGAATTGATGCTTGGCTACCCCAGAGAAGTGAGTGTCGTGGAGGGGAGCCAGTGGGGTCAAACATCTAAGTGTCCGCTTTGGGTAAGCATAGCTGGGAAATCAATTGGGATCCAATGACTATTGTCCTTGCTAGCTTTAAGACTGTTACATATGAGCATGAGTGTCTTTGAGTTAAAATACATTTAATCATTGTGTTTTATTTGTTTGATACATACTTTCCCAGAGTAGACTAAAGAAAACATCACTATTCCCAAACACATTGCAAAAACACGTGTCCAAACACAAACAATTATCCAAGTCATTACCCACACAAAGTCCAAAATTCCATCAAAACTCTGCCCATCTCATGTTTCATAAGCCCAAGTTGTATAAACATCCTAAAAAGTCAATTCACCAACCTATCAAGAAGAAAAATCTCACACAAGCATAACTCCTTAGGCGTTGGAAATTTTGGTATACCAACCATAAACTCTTGCTCAAACATAGGACATTTTTGCATCACTACCATGATTACGTCCATGGTCATAGCAATGAGTTTGACAATAGTGATGAACTAAGAGTTCATGCTCTCCATCAAGGTTCAAGTTTGTCCTTTAACACCAACTATTTTCAAAATCAGGGTGGTCATGTCCCTTCATACAACTTGCCATCCGAACCAATAATCTATTAAGTCATGTTCATGCCAAGAATAACCTAGTCATCACTATCATACCTCCTCAATCAATAACCAAATCTCCTAAGGACTTAGCACATCAAATCAATCTCCCTCCACTATCAAATCAATTATCAAAATCCAAATCCAATCATCCTTTAATCCAATTTAACCTCACATTAAGGTTGCATGCCTTATGAAGTTCCATTTAGACCTCATCATTAATCAATTGACTCTTGTGCTCGAAGAAGAATCCTCTCCAACTATCTTTTGCCTTATCCTTTTTGAGTCGATCAAGACTCTTAACTTGCATCGTTGCTTTGCTTAGGGTCATTAGTCAACCCTTGGTGGAAAAGAGGCTTTTTAATCATCATTCCAAGGTCTAAATTCCACCCAACTTGGTCATTACCTTGCTTGTGGTTTCATCCACCACCTAAAATCCTCATCCAAGGACTAAGGTGTCAATCCTAGTCAAATTCAAACTCTAATCCAAGAACCCCACCAATCAGCAAAATCCCTTGTCATCAAAGACAAAATCCAAAAAAAATAAAATTCCACAAAAATCTTGCTATGTCCTTTCATCAAAGATTTCTTCCTCCAACCTTTTCTAAGGTTATTCGTGTATGGTCACAACTCGATCCCAAAAGAAAAATATGGCTAAACAAAAATATGGTATGCCGGACATTAGTGTCCTATATAATATCCCACACAAGATCCTACACAAAGTGGGAAACCTAGCAATCAAGATCAAAGCCAAAATCCTAACATGGTTAGCCAAGATGAACTCTCTCTGGAAGTGCAAACTTTCCTAATGATCTCTTATAACCAAGACATGATTGAAAAGTTCATCCAACACAATCCTGCTACACTTCTAAAAATTCTCCTTGAAAATGGAGCTCAACTTCCACCTGAATTTGACAGATCCGCTCTCGGCCAATGACCACAAGGAGACCTCACTCCCACACAAAATGTTGCACCTATTATTCAAACTCAATCAATTGCAGCCCCATCAATCATTTAAACTCAATCAGTGGCACCCACGACACCTCCCTCCATGGTCTCCATCCCACCTTCTTCCTCTTTACCATCTATTCCACTATCAAATCTGATCTCATCTATTCTCCAACATGCTTCTATACCACCTCCTTCTATTCAACCATACATCTCCATTCCATAAACTTTGCTTCCTGTCAACAATGTCACAAAATTTATCCGAGCCACACTCAATCCTGTCACAACAGTTTGTGGACTGCAACCAACTATCACTCAAATCCCCGTGACATCAATCATCACATCTCATATTCCTGCCTCCTCATCATATCAATACATTGGTGGTGGTACACCTTCCTTGACTCATCCAATTCTTGGGGCAAATACAATTCATCATTATCAAAGTCCACAAAAATACCTCATCAAAGAAATCCAAGACATGAAAAATATCATCAAGGACATTAAAGAAGGGACTAATAAGAGAAAACCTTACTCATTTGACGAATTTTATCCTTGTCCTTATGACCCATCTATATCAGTTTCACCTTACCCTCCAGGATTTTAGACCCCTAAATTCACCAAGTATGAAGGCAAAGGAGACTCTCGTGACCATGTCCAGGAATTTCACATCTTATGTCAAGAAGCCTCCTATAGTGACCTATATCTTTGTAGACTCTTTCTCAAGAGTCTCACAGAAGACACCCTCGCATGGTTCTCATCTCTACCAGGTGGCTCTATTGTCTCCTTTCCAGACTTGGCAGAGAAATTTGTAGCTCACTATGCCTACAACATGGCTAATGATGTTTCCATGATGGACCTATGTAACACAAAACAAAGGTCTAGAGAGACTTTTGCCAACTTCTTACAAAGATGGTGACATCTTATCAAGAAATTCTAGTGGGACATGCCAGAGCAACATCAAATTGAATTATTTCAAAAGAACTTGGTACTCAAACTTTCAAGACCTTTGACATCCCAATGTATCAAATCCTTCCAAAAATTGACCGATAAGGGCCTCGCCCTCGAATGTGTCTTGTTGGAGGAAGGAACCTTGAAACATAACTAGAAATTGACACAAAGTTATTCCTCTTATCATAATGACAAGCCAAAGTTCTGGTCTAAAAACAAAAATGTTATCAACAATGGTGTAACTGATGCAAAGCAGGTCCAAACTGTGGCTACTCCCCCAAAATCCACCACCAATAATCATCAATTCAACAATCCAAACTATCAAAATCAATCCCAAAAACCTCACAAAAATGTCTCAGTCCAGGGGCAACCACCTTGATCAAATAACGGGACTCCAAGAGATTTCACTCCTCTTGTTGAGCTTATTGAAATGGTGTTTCAAAAACTTGTCCAAGAAAGTGCAATGATTTTTCTGATCACTCGCCTGTTTGACCCCAATCAACCCAAATCTAGATGGTATAATGAGAATGAGTATCATTGTATCAAGGGACATGATACACGAAAGTGCATGAAGCTCAAAATCTACATACAAGATCTCATTGATAGGGGTGAGATTGAAGTAGCAAATGCAAAACCTGGTAATAACAATGACAAACCTAAAATGTACTAGGAACCCTGCCCAAAGCATGATAAAGGAAAAGGCTCATCATATAATGTAGTGAGTTATGAATACACCAATCACATAACCGGATTTGACTCTTTAGTAGGTCACATCTACCAAATAGACAACCATGTTAATATCATAATTATCCAAGGAGTTAATCCTCCCCCTCCCCAAAGAAGACCAAATCTGGCTAGGATAGTCATTCAAGGTGCCATTCCTTCCACCTCCCATCCCCAAAATGACTGTAATGTAACCATGCATCGAGGTAAAGTAACTTTCCAAGGATTTCCTCCCCCACCAAACCCCCCACCCATGTCTTCCACCCACCGATATGACCTCCTGGACCAACTTGGAAAAACCACTGCACAAATTTCCATCCTAGAACTTCTCAAGACTTCCCCTATACATAAGGAAATTTTGAAGAAAGCCCCCCTTGAGTCTTTCATTCCTAATAACTATTAGGATTCTAAAAGATACTGAAAAAGGGGGGGGGGTGAATCAGTATCTGACCAGTTTATAAATTTACTTGACTTAAAACATGAAAAACATATTAAAACTGTGTACCGGTAAACCAAAAATAATGTAGTAAAAAAGAATAACAACAACCACATGAGAAGCACACCATAACACAATATTTTAATGAGCAAACCCGGTGTGGGAAAAACCTCGGTGGGATTTGTGACCCACAATATTCGCTTACTGGCCAATAAGGGAATATTACTCTTACAATAGGGGCCTGCACATGCAGGAAGGCCAAGTGCCTAGAGCTCACTACTCAATTACAAAACAAGTCACATTGACTTACAAAAATGGATTATATTAATCTAAGGTCTTGTACTACTTCAGATTAGCATCTTCTATGCTAGATCCAGTACCGGTTTAAGCTCTACTACATACATAAACCCTTAACCTATAATTCACATATTAGGTCTTCTTATCTCACATCCTACCACATATATTTTCTATTACAAAATGATTTCATACATATACAAGTCATATTACAACTCACCATGTCAGCTTACAATGATTTTACAATTAATGACAAAATAGATTTTAAATAAATTGAGGTTGGCCAAGGTTTCAATGTCCTTCCTTTCACTGCCAGTGTTCTGTGTGTCGGTGTAGAGTTTGTCTGTCGGTGCCAGTGTCGGTTTCTTTATCTTGTCGGTATCATATGATTGCAAGGTTGCCATCAATGACAAAACCTTCAATAACCTACAATTTCTCATTGGAGTGTGCATTTTCCAACAATCTCCCCTTTGGCATTGATGGCAACACTCATGAGAAAAATAAAAAAGTGTCCAAAATGATATCCAAAAATAGTTTGCCAAAATTGTCTTACCAAAACTATATGCTCCCCTTGAGCAGATGAAGTCCCTTCCTTCTGACCATTTTTCTCATCCCACTACTCCCCCTTTGACATCAATGACAAAGGTTGTCATTCGCTGTCAGTGGAGTCCTGCCTAGATTCTTGTAACCAATGGGTTACAATCTGAAAGATATCTATCAAAACTAAATATATGCCATTGTTAAATGTTTTGCAGTCTTTTATTGCCTCTTGTGTTCTCTGCACTATACTTGTGAGTATGTGCATTTTCTCTTCCACTGTCTTCAGTCCAGGAACTAGAGCCTCAGATATTTCTTTTCTCAAAGAAATAAGATACTCTAGTCTTGGACTAAGTCTGCATTTTAAGTCCTTTGCCTTATCCTTTATTCCCTATTTGTCTTTCTCCAATTTCTTGATTTTCTCTTCCTGCTCTGCAATTTTCTTTTCTAATTCCAAAAATGAATCTGATGTTCCAATCAAATTGTTAGCAATATTATTTATCTTCTCTTGAGCTTTGCTAATCTCCTTGTCAAGATCCTCTGTTAAGACATTTGTTTTGCAAGTGTCCCTGTATAGTTTCTTGAAGTCATAGATTATTTCTCCAAGTTCCGGTAAAAGGGTGTCCATTTCTTCCTTGTTTTTCTTTACAATATCCTCAAATAATTTCTCTTTTTCTTTTATCATTCTCTCCTTAAATGTATCCTCATTTATTTGATCAACAGTTACTAGGTTGCTGGTGATAAACTTAGACAATGTGTCTAGTTGACCTAAAGAATCTTTATTCTAAACACTGCACTTTGGTGCTATCAATTTAAGAATTGGTATAGTATCATCAATGGCCTTATAGGCTCGTGCATTGCATTCTGTGATCTTCTTTATTGAATCTAATAAGACCTCAGTTACATTAGTAGGTCTGAATTCTGTCATAGTTGTATGAGATATTTGTCCAATAGTTTTTACAATAGCCATGCTACCAGTTGTGGTTATTTCCTTTCTTTGTTTGACCTCTGGTAGGTCTACCTGTGTTTGCATTTCCACAAACAAAGTTTTAGGCTTTTCAGTTTTCCCAGGTGGCAATGTCTCTGTCTGTATCTGTGCTTCAACTTGTACCGGTTTGGATTTCTCCAATTATGTCTCAGACGGTTTCTTTGAGCTTTTAGTTGCCAGTTCCTCAGTTTGTGCCTGTGAACTTTGCTTAGCCGGTTCTTCAGATGGTTTATCTGTTGTATCTACCAGTTTCTCAGTGGTATCCTTTGCTGGTTGCTCTTCCTATGTAGGTTTTTCTGTGTTTAACTCAACCTCAACAACTGGTGACTCAGTGGTCTCTTTGTCAACCATGATATTAACTTTTTGAGTATCTACATTTACTGTATACAAAATTTTTGATTCAGGGTTTGTATCTTCTACCAGAGTCTCCATACTCTCAGTGGCCGATGGATTTTCAGTGATATCTATAGGTGGAGTATCTAAAGGAGGTGGGGGCATATTGTCAGTTATTTTTAAACTTGGTGATCCACCTACCTTACATTTACCCTTGTCTCTATCCTTTTGATATACTTTGATAGTTTTAGGTCTGAGTAATTCTTCCTCTTTTTCTTTCTCCATAAAGAAAATATCCCATCCATCAGCAATTTCCTCAGAAACTTCCTTTACTCTGCCTGCCATTAATGCTACATGTCGGTGAGTAGTAGAAAACACTATCTGGTTGGCCTCACTGATTAATTTGTCTATTTCATCAGGTGAGTTAACTGGATGCACTGCCAGTAATTTTTCAATCTTAATCTTTTTATCTAGTTCAACAATAGATAATCTTCTAGCTTCTAATTTCCTATACAAGTCATTTGGAATTTCATCAACAACTTCCATTAAGAATTTCTTGTATATATCTAAGTGTAAAATTACACTGTTCTCTATACTTTCCTTATCATCAGCTGATAGTGTATTGTATATTTTATTGATATTCTTTAGCTTACCATCTTCTGTTATTTCGCTAAGAAGTTTGTCTAGAGGAGCAATAGTCTGTTTCACCTTCTTCTTAGGAGTCATCTTCTTTGACAGAGGCCTTACTACCTGTTGCTTCTCTCTTGTCCTTTTAGGTGTAGGAGAAGGTACCAGTGAAGGTTTCCTTTTCCTCTCAACTCTCTTGAATACAATAGGTATGACTTTCTAAATAAGTTCCAATCGGTGAAAGGTGAGTTTCCAATTGAAGTGCTTCCAACTCACTTTCAGTTATACCAGTTTGTTTTAGCACATCTTCCTTGATTACCTTTGCCTATCGGGTTCCTTTTCTAATGGTTGCTTCTACCTTCTTAACTCTTTTCCTTGATTGTATAGTACTCTCAATTGTTTCTGCACTACCAAATACTTTCTCTTCCGGTTCCTTAGGAGCTTCAAGGAGGGCTTTTGCATAAGTTTCTATGATGTTATCATCTGTCTCATATCCCATTTCAGTTACCCAGATGGTTCTAGGGATAACTGCCTCCATCCAAATTTCATCTTTCTTGATCACAAAATAGATTTCCTTTTGATACTTATCCACAATAGCTTGTGATAGTCTTACTCTGATCTTCATTCGAGCCTTCAATGCTTGAAAATACTCATTTATGTTTTTCTCCCTGTTCTCTCCCATATTGTTCAATAGATCTGATAGTTGTTTTCCTACCGATATATCAAATCCAAAATCTCTAGCACCAATACCGGGTACTTGTTTGGTTATGTATAGCATCAGACAAACAAGTAAGTTTCCAAATCTGAATGTCCCCTTTTTGTCTCTTTTGATCTTTCCCAAATTGTCTATCAACTCATCTTTAAACCATTCACATATGTCTATCCTTGCATTATCATTGACCATATCATAGGCACTCTTAATACACAGGCTATAAACTGAGTTTAACCTATTTGCATGTGTAGCCTTATAAGCTAAGATCATACTGATAAATTTGATATTTGTATCCTTCACATCATTTACCCTTAGAGGTCTCTTATCAAATGTTGCACCGGTTAGGTTTGTCACTAAGTCATTTGAGACCTTCTTAGTTTTGTCCAGTCTTTTACCGGTGGAGGGTAACCGAGTTACAGCTTTTACTGCTTCTTTTGTGATTTTATGAATAGAGTCTAACCAAAAAAATTCACCATGTACTCTGCTTAACACAATCCTTATGATATCCTTGGGGAAATCTGGGATACTAAGAATTTCAGTGAAACCTAGGGTTTCTACTATCTTATGTTCAGGTTTGACATTTTTCGATTCATCACAAATCACAGTCTTATACATATTTTTAATTTCATCATCACCTAGTTCATCAATATGATAATGTATATACATTCTAGGGTCTTTAGCATATACTACTCCTTTAGGGATTTGAGAGAATACACCTATGCTATCATCTTTCTTAGCAATTTCAGGAACTAGCTAAAAAATGGGTCTAGGTCACTTAACAACTTCAACAACAGTAGGGTTTGCAATAAATTCAAGAGTGAATGAAGATGCCATAGCTATAAATACCTCAATTTGCCTTAGGGATGAATGCTTTGATGGATTGATTCACTTCTTTGCTTGGAGTATCTTCTCTTGGGAATTTTCATGCTCTCAAAGATTTGAATGCTCAGTGAATGAAAAAGGAGCCAAAACACTTGCTTTATAATGTTATTTTTGCCAACTACCACATTTAATGCTTGTCGGTTAAGTCACAACTTAAGTCATCTGCTGGTATAGAAGTAAATTCAACTTCTCACCATCAACTGAGGGAATAATAACATGTTTTTCATTTTGTTGCTAAACCCCCAAAAGAATTTTCTTTAGTTAGATGAAGAGTCTCCTACCGGTGGAGTGTTACTATGTTCTGCCAGTGGAGGAGTAATTACATCAACATTCTGATTTGACTTTCTGATCCATTGTTTTGAGAATTCTTGCTTTACCTCTTCAACTTTTTCTTTACCTTTCAAACTAGGACCTTTGTTATTTTCTGGTGAGGACTTGCTTCTACAAAATTTAGCAATATGTCCAATCTTGTTACAGGCATAACAAGTCACTTTGTTCTTCTGAATAGATTTCCCATATCCTATGCCGGTATGTGTTCTGCATTGATTAGATAAGTGTCCAAATCTTCCACAAACATAACATCTCACATTCATTCTGCATTTTTTTGAATTATGATCAACTTTGTTGCATTTAAAATACTGACTGGTGGGTGTATTAGTTTTCTGATAATTTCTAGATCTACACTGATTTTCTCTATGACCATACTTGTTACAGTTAAAGCATTTGCCATTAAATTTGTAAGTAGTAGGTTGTCTTACCAGTTTGTTGTGATCATGATTGTTTGCAATACTAGATCTTTCACCAACTTCAAAGCCAAGGCCATTTGTATCACCATTAGGTTTCTGATTCTTCAGCATGTCACCAAGTTCTTTTGAACTTTTCTTGAATTTCTCCTTGTGATGATTTGCAATAGTTAGTTCACTTTCCAAGATTCCTTTCTGTCTTATGACTTCAGTTCTATCATTTTGTGTGTGCATTAGATCTGTCTTCAACATATCATTGCCATGACTGAGTCTTGTGTTTTCATTTCCAGCATCATTTAGTCTTCTAACCAAGTCTTCTTCATTCTTCTTTCTATCTTCAATTTATTTACAAAATCTCATAGTCATATCCTGCATCTCATTCTATGTTTACCGACCTCTTATCTTAGCTTGTTTACCATATCTTTAAGAGTTTCCTTTTCATCATTCTCATTCTGCATATTTTCACAAAGTTCTCTTTTCTTGTTCCTTGCAATAGTAAAATTCTCTTGAAGTTCTTGAATAATATCCTGAGCAGATTTTAGATCATCTTCAAGTTTGATATTCTTCACCATTTCTGAATCATAGTCTGAAAGAGTTGTTTCCAATTGTTTTCTCAAGTTTTCCATCTCTACCAGTGACAAGATCTTCCTCAAGCTGTTAGGCTTCTGAAAATAGAGGACTAGGCTCTGATACCAATTGTTAGGATTCCCAAAGATACTAAGAGGGGGGGATGAATCAGTATTTGACTGGTTTATAAATTTACTTGACTTAAAACATGAAAAATATATTAAAATTGTGTACCAGTAAACCAGAAATAATGTAGTAAACAAGAATAACAATAACCACATGAGAAGCACACCATAACACAGTATTTGAATGAGGAAACCTGATGTGGGAAAAACCTCAATGGGATTTGTGACCCACAATATTCACTTACTAGCCAATAAGGGAATATTACTCTTACAATAGGGGCCTGCACATGTAGGAAGGCTAAGTGCCTAGATCTCACTGCTCAATTACAAAAGAAGTCACACTGACTTACAAAAATGGATTATATTAATCCAATGTCTTGTACTGCTTCAGATTAGCATCTGCTATGCCAGATCTAGTACCAGTTTAAGCTCTACTACATACATAAACCCTTAACCTATAATTCACATATTAGGTTTGCTTATCTCGAATCTTATCACTTATATTTCCTATTACAAAATGATCTCATACATATATGAGTCATATTACAACTCGCCATGTCGGCTTACAATGATTTTACAATTAATTACAAAATACATTTCAAACAAAATTGAGGTCGGCCAAGGTGTCAGTGTCCTTCCTTTCGCTACCGGTGTTCTGTGTGTCGATGTAGATTTTGTTTGTTGGTGCCAGTGCCAATTTATTTGTCTTGCTGGTATCATATGATTGCAAGGTTTCCATCAATGATAAAACCTTCAATCACCTACAATTTCTCATTGGAGTGTGCATTTTCCAACAATAACATCAATGGTACTCAATTCCAAGTTCCTCATTGGAAACCTTGCTACCCAACAACACCTTGTATTTACCTCCGAAGATGCTCCTGAAAATGAAGATCACAACAAACCTTTGCACATTGAATCCCTTATCAAAAAGAACAAGGTCAAATGTATTTTGATAGACGGTGGATCCAGACTTAATCTGTGTACATACAAGTTAATAAAACAATTGGGACTTTCTGAGGACTTGGTAGACACATAAGGAAGGATCACCATAAAAGAATATGATGATGCAAAGAGAGTTTCGAAGGGCATGATCACCTTACCTCTTCAAGTGGGCCCTCTTACAATTGAAACCCCTTGCCAAGTACTAGATCTTGATCTCCCCTATAACATTCTCCTCGGTCAGCCATGGATTCACTCCTTGTAGGCCATACTCTCCACCTATCACCAATGCATCAAATTCCCCTTCAATGGAAGAGAGATAACTATCAAGGGTGATCCCCAACCTTTTCAATATTTTAAAATCTTAGAGGGGAAGCATCCATATCATTTACCACTAAATAGATCCTTGCCAATGCCTCCATCTGACACATCAAATGTTGCCTCCACTTCATCCCAATCAGATACTCAAATAAAAATCTTGGAAAATGGTTGTGGAGACTACAAATTGGAGGATGTCTTATTAATAGGAAACCTCCCCCTCTCTCCTAAGTCATTTGGCAAGCCGAAAGAGCTCAAAAAAGACCCAAAACTAGTCATGCAATGCCAAAACACTACCTTCCAGCAATGGGGCCCACTTGATGAGGAGAGCCTCAAAGCAAATGTCTCTTCATGGTTGTACTGGGAAGAAGATGAAGATCCAGCAAAAATATCCAAAAAGATGTACCCAAAAGCATCAACCATAGTAAAAAAATTGGGTTACAAAGGACATGACTTGGGACCAGAGGAGAAAGGAAGAAAAGAACCCATAAATCCTATCTCCTACAAATACAACAGAGACTTGGGGTACACCCCGATGCCCAAGATTACTATCGTTGGTGCCCCCTCAAGTCCTTCTTTGGATGTCGAAAGTGCTGACAAAGAGGAGTTCCATGAAATGCCTTATGAATACAAAAATGATATCTTCTTTGACATCACGTCAATACCATTACCCCCATAACCCCTTCCAGTTCACACAAACCACATCTTGTCCATCCTCAACTCATAGACTGGGGCCAATGAGACAAACCCACATTAGACATCTGCATCGATGATAATGCTCTCATTACTCTCCTGATGGTGCGAAATCTGGAAGATTGTAATAGAGTAGAGGGTATTCAACTTCATGAAAAGGGATACTTTGGTATTCAAGTCAATACCCTTAATCGCAAAAAAAGTAAAAAACATGATTCCCTAGGTGAAAACCTCTCCGAGGCACCTTTGGATGAGCAAAAAATAAAAACAAATGGCGTATCCGAAAGTGAAATCCTAGAAAAGGCACTTGACGATGAGGGACTTGACCTCCCTACCATTGGTTAGCTTCCATAGGACAAATCAAATTTGCTAATAGAAGAAACAGACAGGATCAACATGGGCACCGAAGCCATCCCACAAAATGTGCTCATTTCCAAATCCCTCATGGAAAAAGAGAAACAAGATTTTATCAACTTCCTTATAGAGGTAAAAATCACTTTTGCATGGTCCTATGTTGATATGCCAGGGTTTGATCCTACCTTGGTGGTTCACAATCTCACTGTCCGCCCAGATGCAAAACCTGTAAAACAAAAATTGTACAAAATGTACCCGCATATTACACTCTTGGTCAAGGCAGAACTTCAAAAGATGTTAGAAGCATAATTCATCAAACCAATAGACTATGTTGAATGGGTCTCGAACATTGTACCTATCGAAAAACCCATCGAGGGCATCCGCATCTGCACAGATTTTCAAGATCTAAATAGAGCTTGTCCTAAAGACGATTTTGCACTCCCCAATATAGATATGATTGTGGACCTTACAAAAGGACATGAGATGCTATCACATATGGATGAATTTTCTAGATACAACCAAATCAGGATTGCAGACAAGGATCAGCATAAAACTGCATTCACAACACCATGGGGGACTTTTTGTTACTGAGTCATGCTTTTTGGCCTAAAAAATACTAGAGCTACATATCAACGTGCCATGGAAACAATTTTTCATGATCTCTTACACAAAGTTATGGAGGACTATGTGGATGATCTGCTAGGCAAATCTAAGACAAGACAAGAACACATCCCTATTCTAAAGTAGATCTTTGAAAGATTGGAAAAATACAAACTGTGCCTGAATCCAAAAAAGTGTGTGTTTGGTGTCACATTGGGAAAACTATTAGGATTCATTTTTTCCCGCAGAGGCATCGAGGTCGATCTTGCAAAAGTAAAAGCTATCATGAAAATGCCTCCACCAAAAACTCTCAGACAACTGCGCAGTCTCCAGGGGAAACTCCAATCTATTAGATGTTTTATTTCACAGCTAGCAGATAAGTGTCATCCATTTGTACACCTGTTGCGCAAGGACACAAAGTTCAAATTCAAATGGGACTTCTTATGTCAAAAGGCCTTTGAGAAACTAAAAGAATATCTAGCATCACCTCTAGTGTTGATGCCTCCTACTCTTGGAAAACCCTTTATTTTGTACATATGTGCTACTGTAGTAGCATTGGGGGCATTGCTGGCACAAACAAATGATCAAGGGAAGGAACATGTCATTTACTACATCAGTCGAACACTAGTAGGGTATGAACTCATTTATACCCCCATTGAAAGAGCATGCTTGGCATTAGTGTTTAGCACACAGAAGCTCTGACACTATACGCTAAACAACAAAACAAAACAAATTGCTAAGATTGATCAACTTAAATATCTCTTGTCAAAAGCTGCTCTCACTGGCAAAACCGCTAAATGGGTCATGCTCTTAAGCAAGTTTGACATTGAATATGTGGACAGAAAGGCAATCAAAGGACAAGTCATTGCAGATCAGTTGGCTGAAGCTCCACTTCTAGGTGACCATCCTCTTCTCACAAAATTACCAGATGAGTTCATTATGACTGTTACCACATCCTCCACATGGCGATTGTACTTTGATGGCTCTTGCACCCAAAATGGATCAGGGGTAGGAATATTATTGATCATACCTCAAGGAGATGGCATCCTAAAGTCATACAAGATAGCCTTTGCATGTACCAACAACATCATAGAATACGAGGCACTCGTCATAGGTTTGCGCTTGGATATCCATTGGAAAATAAAGGAAGTACAAGTCTATGGTGATTCCCAACTTGTCATCAAACAAGTCAATAATGAATACCAAACAAAAGATGACAAACTCCTTCCCTATCGCACCATGGTTGAAGATCTTAAGCAGCATTTCACGACAATCAAGTTTGACCAAGCCCCATGAACAAACAATAGGGTTGCAGATGCAATGGCCACCATTGGCTCCCTCCTTCAGATGCCAACACATAGTCAGAAGTGCGAGTTCTTGGTTGAGCAATTATTTATACCGTCATATGAACTATGAGATTCTGAAATGGTGTGTGTTCTCATTGGTCCCGAGTCCCCTTGGTGCCAGGAAACCTTCTCTTTCCTAAAAGACAACACCATTCCCCCACATCTCACCAAAACCCAACAACAAACATTCATTCGCTGATGTGCTCATTACACCATCCTTGGAGACACCCTATTCAGAAGGCATTTTGATGGTTCCCTCCTAAGGTGTTTAGATAAACAAGAGGTAGAATGGGCATTACGCGAAGTACATAAGGGCATCTGTGGGGCATACTCAAGTGGGCTCACCTTGGCTAAAAAGCTTCTGAGAACAGGATATTACTGGCCTAAAATCGAAGTAGATGCATATAACTATGTCAAGAAATGCATCCCTTGCCAGCAACATGGTGACAAGATTCATGCATCATCACAAAAATTACAGCCATTCATTACGCCATGGCCCTTCTCACAGTGGGGCTTGATCTCATTGGGAAAATCCACCCTTCATCTTCCAACGCACATAAATTCATTATCACTGCCACTGAGTATTTCACCAAGTGGGTAGAGGCTATCCCTCTTACTTTTACCACTGGTAAGAAAATATCAAATTTCATCTTGAACTACCTAATCTGCCGATATGGGATCCCAAAAGTTATCATTACAGATAATGATAGACAATTTAAAAACTAGGATGTCAAAGAACTCTGGCAAAAATTCAACATTTAACATCGCTTCGCCACCCCATATTACCCCCAAGGCAATGGTCAAGTTGAGGCTTCTAATAAAGCCCTAATCAAAATCCTCAAAAAAATAGTCAATGAAGCTGGCCATGATTGGCACCTCCAACTCCATCCCACTTTGTGGGCCTACCGCACCCCGATAGGTGCCACCCCTTATTCCCTGGTCTTTGGCTCTGAAGCTATCTTTCCCTTTGAGATCGAGATCCCCTCTCTCAGGGTATTGCTGCAAAATATCCTACCAGATGAGGAATATAGAATTGTCCACCTACAAGATCTAGAATCATTAGATGAAAGGCACCTCAAGGCTTTGAATCATCTTTGGGTATATCAAAACCGTCTGAGCATGAGTTATCACAAAAAATTCAAAACCCAAGAATTCCAAATTGGCGATCTTGTCCTCATGGAGAATAAGAAAAATCTACAAGAAAGAGAAAACAAAGGCATGTTCGAGCCTAATTGGCTTGGACCATATCTAATCACAGCAAAATATGGATCAGGAGCTTATTAGTTGGCTACTCCTGAAGGTGATCCTTTGGAAGATCCAATGAATATCATGCACCTCAAAAGATTTTATGCCTAGTCCTCAGAAAGTCTTAAATTGTCAAAAAATAAAAAAAATAAAAAAATCAAGAAAAATAGAAAAAAATAAAGAGAAAAAGATCCTAAAAAAATCATCACTTTGGTGAAAACCTAGCAAACAGGCGCCTTGTGGCACAAAAGAAATTAAAAAAAAATTAAAAAATTAAAAAAATTAAAAAAATCAACAAAATCAAGAAAAATACAAAAAAAAATGAGAAAAAGATCCTGAAAAAATTGTCACTTTGGTGAAAACTTGGCAAACAGGCGCCTTATGGCACAAAAAAAATCAAAAAAAGAAAGAAAAATAAAATAAAATTCGTCCATTAGTGAAAACCACTTTGTGGCGCTATGGACAAGTACCTTGGTGAAAACCTCCATGCAGGCACCAAGGTAAATAACTGGATCCATTGTCTATCGGACCAACGCTGCAAAACATCCCCCATCTAGTCCACCCATTTGCAACATTCCTTCCCTTCTGCCTCCCATTAAAACATGCATATGATGATGAGTCTTCGCCTGAGTCATGAACAAGGAATGTTCCATAAAACTGAGCTTTTGTGCCTTTGTGTGAGCTTCAAGAAGTCTTGAGAATAGTCCTAAGTCCATAAGTCAATCTTCAAAACCATAGGATCACTTGCCTAATCCAAGAGTCCACTTTTCTCTAGGGATGAATCCTTCCCTCACCTGGCAACCTAATCCTCCATCATAATCCTACTCTTGGAAAGAGGTATCAAGTTGGTCATGAGTGAGTGACTTGTTTGACTTATTGGATTTTTCATTTAGACTTGCATCTTTTTCCCTACAACTACAACTATCTGCAACTGCCTGGATTTGCCATATCCAGGTATGTTACAATAGTTGCATACTAGGACATATTTTCATAACATGGCATGTTTTGGATCTCTCTTGTATAAACCGGTGACCTGGTACTAGTGTTTATCAACACTTACCTTCTCGTGTACAAGAGGCATCACTGTGTTTAAGGGTTTCCTTGCACATTCCCACAACCTTGTATTAGTGTTTCTCAACACTTGCATAGCTGTGTGTAAGGAATTCCCATTTGTCTGAGAGTCAGTCCACACCTTGGGTTTCTCATGGCATCTTGATTTCTATAATCAGTGGTGCAAGTCACCCAAGGCAATATCAAACTAGGTTGGCTCTCCACATTTTTTGTCAACAAAATTTCACCATCATTCCATAAAATCCTAAACTCAATAATCCCACAGAGTCCTCAATTTTCTCCATTTACCATTTATTTCATATTCTTCTATTTTTCTATCTAAGGTCATTGTGTTATTATTGGAATATTCCCTCTTTATTATTTATTCACATCATATAGATTGCATTACTTATTTCATTTATATAGTCATTTTCCACAAAACATTTTAAGGTTACACTTAGGTTGCATCACATAAATAAAAGATACTTGTTCATCCATATAACATTACATTTAGATTGCATCATAAAATCCATCACACATTGGCATATACGCACATCAAAAAGCATAAGTCAGTCATCCTGCATCCAAAAATGTGTCAGCAATAGATCATAAACATACATGTATAAGCATCCACTCAGCATCACAAATAGGTCAGCACAACATATCCATAATTGCATCTATATATTGTATTACAAGAAAAACAAAGAGTCCATCATAATTAAAAAGTACACATCATCCATCATCATCAAATCATGTATATATATATATATATATAAAGAGGTAAATGTGTTGTCATAATACAATGATCACCCCTAAGGGTCAAATATGATACACAAGAAAAACAAGGAGCTAACTCTCCCCTCCTGTCTCTCCACCCCCCTCTGTTGTACCTCCTCCACCTGATCCTCTTGCCTCCCCTCCTGCCGATGGTCGAAAACCCACTGATTCCACTATTTGCTGACTCTAAGATGATCGTTGACTATGGGTCTTGTGAG